>NC_138764.1:17564151-17685507 GCF_965113315.1 Podarcis vaucheri
TCGGGTTCGCTCCTGCTGATAGTCCTGCCTGTCTCCATGGGCAGGTCCCCTAGGAGTGCCTGCTCACTTGTATCCAGGCTGCTGCCATCCTGCTCAGTTGGACTAGCATCCTTGACTTTGTCCAGCTCAAGGTGGCCTTCGGTGGGGCTTGGCTCTTGGGGGGCCGCTGCAAACTCGGCATCTTTGGCTGGGGCTTCATTGGTCCTACATGGAGGAGAAGACAAGCTCACACAGAAAGGAAGTGGCAGAGACCAAGGAACTGCGCTGGTGGGCAGCGAGAAGAAAAACATTGCCTACAGCATTTACATAACGCTTCCAAAGCATTTCCAGATACACCAACTCACAAATCATTGCAAAAGCACTGCTTGCAGGACTTCTGCAAGATGTGCCAGGATCCTGTTGGACAGGTGGTGTAAACACCTCCACAGGGGTAGCCGCGGTAGGCGGTGTACAAACCATATATTTAAAGCACACCTACATCCCCACAAAATAATCCTGAGAGCCATATTCTGTTAAGGGCTCTAGGAATTGGTGTAAATAGCTGCTCTCATGATTCTCGAGAGAGTTGTGATTTATATATATATAAGCAGCCTTAGTTTGCAGCAGGAAAAAAAGTAACAACGAATGAGCAAAATTATTATGGCATGCTCTTTGTTTTTCCTATTGGGGTGGGGTTGACATGGTTTCCCGAAGGTTGCCCTGTAAGATCTGAACTGGGAATGTCATTGCTCACAGCCCCTAAACTATAAAGGTAAAGGGACCCCTGACCATTAGGTCCAGTTGCGGATGACTCTAGGGTTGTGGTGCTCATCTCGCTTTATTGGCCGAGGGAGCCGGCGTACAGCTTCTGGGTCATATGGCCAGCATGGCTAAGCCGCTTCTGGCGAACCAGAGCAGCGCAGGGAAACACTGTTTACCTTCCCGCCGGAAACGCCATTTACCCTCCCAACCTATTTATCTACTTGCACTTTGTGCTTTTGAACTGTTAGGTGGGCAGAAGCAGGGACCGAGCAACAGGAGCTCACCCCATCACAGGGAACCGCTGACCTTCTGATCGGCAAGCCCTAGGCTCTGTGGTTTAACCTACAGCACCACCCGCATCCCTCCCCTAAACTATAGCAGCTGCCAAAGAAAGTTGTGGGCTGGTTTAAAAATAGAGGAGGGGAGAGCGAGAAACTTTAGGCACATCTGCACTCAGCTCACACCATTTGATTGCAAACTTAATTAAAACCAGAATAATTAACACCTCCTGATTTCAGAAATTGGAACAATCATTCCACACAGAAGCATATATCGAAAAACAGTCATCCCCCCTTAAGTGCTTGGATTGTTAATGCTGAATTTTAGTCTGTTAGAATACAACAAGTCAAATTAAAAATAACCTGAAAGTAAAAACCAGGACACCCCGAAGGTTGTTGAACGTTTTCTAGAAAGACCCCCAAAATTGTTGAGCTTTCTTTCGATTGACTTGCCTAAGATCCAGGACAAAGCGCCACATTTCTGAAATTCCCCCCGGACATCATTTCTGCCTTTGAAATCCCGGTTATGTCCAGAAAAATCCAGATATAGGGTAGTCCTAACATACTGCGAATGTGCAAAACGTCCCAGAAACAAAACTGGGAAGAGACCCCATCCACTTCTGAATCCCCTTCCATTACCTGTCCTCAATCACCATTTTCAAGATCTCCAGAGTCCTAAAAATATATTGCTTCATGGTATATTGCTGGTGAATTGTGGGTGCTGCAAGCAACCAGTCACCTGACCAGGATCCAGATTCTAGGACCATCCTTTAAGGTCAGACCTGACTGAACTCTAGAATTCAGATTCGAGGGAAAGCTGCTAATATCAGTTTGCCAGCTCCAACTGCTTAGAAGCTTGCCAGGTGAGCTTGCCAGGCTTTTAGGACAATGGCTTCAGAAACTATTCTGGTTCCTTCAGCCCTCATTAGATATTCTTAACAACTGACTACATTCTTAATGAACTTTCCTCACTGACTGCCAGAGACTGGGGTTGATGCATGTGGAATTCCTGGCCTTGTGTACCAAAATAACTTGCCCAGCCTTTGGGTAATTGGGCAAGGTAAAGGTAAGGGACCCTTGGATGGTTAAGTCCAGTCAAAGGTGAATATAGGGCTGTGGCACACATCTCTCTTTCAGGCCAAGGAGCCGGCATTTGTCCACAGACAGCTTTCTGGGTCATGTGGCCAGCAGGACTAAACTGCTTCTGGCGCAACGGGACACCGTGACGGAAACCAGAGCGCACAGAAACGCCGTTTACTTTCCCGCCACAGCAGAACCAATTTATCTACTTGCACTGGTGTGCTTTCGAACTGCTAGGTTGGCAGGAGCTGGGACAAAGCAACGGGAGCTCACCCCATCATGGGGATTCGAACCGCTGACCTTCTGATTGGCAAACCCAAGAGGCTCAGTGGTTTAGGCCACAGCGCCACCCGTGTCCCATGCATGGTAACTGGGCACCTTGGCTTGGTGGACAGGGGCATTTGCTGCCCATGCTCAGGCAGCAACATATCTTAGGGGCCAGCAATGGGTTTGCAGCATACATAATCGACAGGCACAAGAGCCGAGAAGGGAAGGAGGAGATGGGGGTGGCTGCGTATTTGAGTCTGTGTTCAGCAGCTTTGTTTGATGGCGCTGCTGCTTGTTGAGGAGAAGAACAAATGCACAGATCCATCTATCACACTTTCCATCCCTGCATCTCCGGGCAGCGAAAAATTATTGCTTGCAACGTGTAGCATGGCCAGACCAATAATTAGGAATCTGAGAGGGCACTGTTTTCATGGCCAACTAAAAATGTGTTTGTGTAACTTTGCTTAGAAAGAGGTGCCAAAAGGAAAAAAAAGGTGTCAAACTGCACAGAATGGCATTATATTCTCTGAAAGTAATTCAACTAGCACACAAAGGAAACAAGCCGAGAATTCAAAAGAGAAAAGACTCATACACAAAAGACAGATTTATAATAATATAAGCCTGCCAGCTTTAAGAAAAAATTACGCATGTGCTTCTGCATTGTAGAGAGAGAGATGGTTTTGTTGTACTTTATTTGTTATGGGACAATAAAAATATCTGATTTTTTAATATATATATATATATATATAAATTGCAGATGAATTATCATGTTCTCTTCAGTCCTAGCGCTTTCCCCCTGCCTCTTGTTTTCTGTGCCAGGTGGTTTGGCTCTGGCTTTCAGCCAACTTGACAGCTACTTCACGCCAAAACAGCAGTTTGCACACTCTATGGCCAAGCTAATAACTGCTGTAATTCCTACATCATCTGAACGTGTAAAAATTCTCATTGCCCACCACCCAATGATGATCCAGCATGGCCAGTTAATGACTTCTGGGTTTGTTTGTTTTTACAAACATTATTTTAAACATCTTTTTCAATTCATTATATATCATTTCCCACGTGAGTGTTCTTGGTTTCCCCTTGCGCCCTTACCTTTTCGGCTCCTCGCCAACCACCGACTCCTTTTCGATCAAGCCCTCCTTTTCCTCCTCGTTCTTCTTCTGCTCCTGGTTCTGCTCTCCCTCTGCGGGGCTGATCGCTTCGGGGCCAGCTTCTTGGCTGGCTGACCTGTTCTCCTTGGCTTCCGTCCTCACCCTGCGATGTCGGCTACGCCTCTGGCTTTGCCTGAGCCGGGCCCTGTCCTCAAAGGTCACGCTCGCTCCGCCTTCCTGCTCATTCAGATCACAGTTCCCATGGAAGGATTTGTGGTGCCACGCGCTCTTCTGGTCTTCCTTGCTGCCTGGGCAGGGATTGGAACCTGGGATTTGCAAGGCCGGCCCTTCTTCGTTTGCCCGCTCTGACCTTTCCGTCCGCTCCTCCTCGTTCTTTTCGAGGCCGCTGTTCTCCAGCAGCCTTCTCCTCCGAAAAGCGTTGGCATGAGGGTTGAGCAGAGAAGGATCGTCCTTGTTGATGCCCTCCTGGCTGGACATCTGCATGTGGCGGCGCAGCTGGCTGGTCCGCTGTTCCCACACAGACATATGATGCCTCCTTCTCCTCTCCCTCCTGGGAAAGGAAAACAAAGGGGTTCAGTCCACCTGCGCCCTGCCAGAAACACAAGAATACAAACCAGTACATACAGCATGCACCTGCCACCATTCAAACATCACATACGGAGACTTGATTCTCTGCTCCCCTGCATTTCACAAATAAGACAGCCCAGCCAATGGAATTTCTCAGCCCTTCGAAAATCACACCATCTGCAGGATCTGGAGAGAATCAGGCCCACTTGTATGAGATCCACAGATAACTACAAACCACCCCAGCCCACATGTCCCAAGCGACAGGGGAATGCACATAAAGAAACAGGACACAATCACCAAAACAAAGAAGCTTCTTTTTTTAACAATCCCTGTGATGGGGTGAGCTCCCGTCGCTCAGTTCCTGCTCCTGCCAACCTAGCAGTTCGAAAGCACGTCAAAGTGCAAGTAGATAAATAGGTACCACTCTGGCAGGAAGGTAAACGGTATTTCCGTGTGCTTCTCTGGTTCACCAGAAGCGGCTTAGTCATGCTGGCCACATGACCCGGAAACACTGTCTGCGGACAAACGCCGGCTCCCTCAGTCTATAAAGCGAGATGAGTGCCACAACCCCAGAGTCGTCCACGACTGGACTTAACAGTCAGGGGTCCCTTTACCTGCCCCCGCCCCCACCATATAGCCTAAGTACATGGTATCAGTCTGTACGTTAATTTTAAATAAATCTGCAGTTCAGTTGAGCAAGGAAACATGTGCAAACAGTCATGCTCGTTTGTGTGCTGTTGCGTGAAAGAACAGGGGCCAGACAGAGCCGGCCCATCTAGAAGGCAAATGGGACATTTCCATTACGGCTCTGCAGGGGGTGAGGATCAGCCAGCAGGGGAAGGAAGGGCAGTGGGACCCATGCTCTGGGTGCAGGCAGGGACAGCGAAAGGGGACGCATGCAGTGCCAAGCCTCATTTAAACCACTCTGTCTAGATCAGGCTTCTTCAACCTCGGCCCTCCAGATGTTTTGAGACTACAATTCCCAGCATCCCTGACCACTGGTCCTGCTAGCTAGGGATCATGGGAGTTGTAGGCCAAAAACCTCTGGAGGGCCGAGGTTGAGGAAGACTGTTCTAGCTGCTCAGCACCGGGACTTGGGAGCAAAGTTCACCCCAGACCAGTTAGAGACCCAAAGTCTTATCTTGAGAGCTGAGTAGTGCCTCTCATCTCGTTTCCACCCCCACCCACTAAGGCTGCCATTCAAACTGATTCTCCATGGCACAAAGGGCAACTTACTTGTGAGTGAATGCACAGAGAATCAAACTGCCCAATATTCCCAGATTTTGGCTTTGAGTTTCTTGGGGCTTGAGCGTTTTTAGTGAAGGTGTGCCATCACTCACAAAGCTAAACTCTCTGTGTAGAATTGTGGAGTTGGAAAGGAGAACAAGAGCCATCTAGCCCTTGGAAGGCAAGAAACTTTTGCCCAACTTGAGGCTTGAACCCATGACCCTTATATTGAGAGCTTCATTCTGTACTGACTGACCTATCTGTCATTTCTGGCATGTAATGTTCATCTAGTCTCACGGCCATTTCTCTTGATAGGATATTTCAAAGGGACTTAAAGCTCCGGTGAGATTTCTGTCACGAGAACGCCTGTCTGTAGCATGGACTATTCTGAGGGTGTTTTGTTGGGTTTATAAAATATTGTAAGAACTGCACACAGGAACACTGTGAACAGACAGACGTACCAACGCAGGCATACATACACACACAAAACACACACACATACTGCTTGACACATGTCAGCAAGCACCCACACCCACAGAGTAAAACTTAATTTTGCCTACACAAATATACATAGAGAAATGTGTGTGTGTGTGTAGAAATGTACACACATATGTACACCCTGATAGTGATGTTAAGATGCTTCCTAGGTACACATCGCACCACCACACACAGGCACACAATGCGAACGAACACACACACACTTGTACAAATATAACACGCACAAATTATAGGCCCACACTAATTCACAGGGGGTTGGTTTGCACACGTACCTACATACATATTCACACAACACAAACACAAGGTAACACACACACACAAACCTCACAAAGCAAGTCTTTCACGTACACACACAAAACCTCTCACAACAAGCAGTCACATGCACACATACAGGTTGCTGGTGCGTGGTTCCCACATCGACATGTGGTGTCTCCTCCTCCTGTCTCTTCTGGGGAAGAAAAACGCATGGGTTCAGTCTATGACATTGTCACGCAGTCTCCGCACTCCCGGGGCATACAACTCCACAGATGCTCAAACAGAGAGCCAGGGGTGGTCTATCACTTGTGCACAGATGTCATTCATAATCCACACCTCACTCAAGTACAGTGGTACCTCGGGTTACATACGCTTCAGGTTGCAGACTCCACCAACCCAGAAATATTATCTCGGGTTAAGAACTTTGCTTCAGGATGAGAATAGAAATCACGCGGTGGCACGGCAGAAGCAGGAGGCCCCATTAGCTAGAGTGGCGCTTCAGGTTAAGAACAGTTTCAGGTTAAGAACGGACCTCTGGAACAAATTAAGTACGTAACTAGAGGTACCACTGTACAGAACATTAAATATGAACACAGGAGAGCAGAGGATATCCTCTTCTGCACAGCTAGGAAATGGCCAGTATACAAATATCAAGTACTTGAAAACAATTGCTCTACACTTGCTTATATGCACAGAGAGCTGCATGGGCTGAGGGTCAAAGCTCAGTGGGAAGGTGTATGCTTCTGCCCACCTGAAACCTGAGGTGATCCCCAGCATTTCAAGATAAGGATGGCAAATAGCAATGCTGGTAAAGAGATCTGGACGGTGAGAAAACAAAGGGTGTTTTTTGCTAGCAAGAATGGCTCAGTGGGATCACTCTCCCAAAGCTAAGCAAGTCCAAAAGGGTGGGGCCTGCTTAATATACATAGCTGTTATCTGTTAAAGCAATACATATACATAAATTTCCTCCAATCTAAAGTGACAACACAATACAAATTATACCATGTATGGTCTTTCCTTCATTACCTATTCATTTCCGCAGGGCCTGTAAGACAGAGTTGTTCCACCTGGCCTTTGGCTTGGAGTCAATTTGATTCCCTCCCCCTCTTTCTTTTTTCCTTTCTCCTCCTGTGATGAGGCTGCATTTTAATGTTTTAATGTTTCAATGTTTTAATGTTGTATTTTAATCTTGTTTTTAAGTTGTATTATTATTACTAATAATAATAATAATAATAATAATAATAATAATAATAATACCCCGCCCATCTGGCTGGGCTTCTCCAGCCACTCTGGGCGGCCTCCAAAAAATATTAAAATAATGTGATACATCAAACATTAAAAGCTTCCCTAAACAGGGCTGCCTTCAGATGTCTTCTAAAAGTCTGGTAGTTGTTGTTCTCTTTGACATCTGGTGGGAGGGCGTTCCACAGGGAGGGCGCCACTACCGAGAAGGCCCTCTGCCTGGTTCCCTGTAACTTGGCTTCTCACAGTGAGGGAACCGCCAGAAGGCCCTCAGTGCTGGACCTCAGTGTCTGGGTAAAACGATGAGGGTGGAGACGCTCCTTCAGGTATACTGAACCGAGGCCATTTGGGGCTTTAAAGGTCAGCACCAACACTTTGAATTGTGCTCGGAAACATACTGGGGGCCAATGAAGATATTTCAGGACCAGTGTTATATGGTCTCGGCAGCTGCTCCCAGTCACCAGTCTGGCTGCTGCATTCTGGATTAATTGCAGTTTCCGAGTCACCTTCAAAGGTAGCCCCACGTAGAGCGCATTGCAGTAGTCCAAGTCCATGTTTTGGATGATCAGTGTGCTCTAGAGCACGTTCCAGAATACTCTACAGTGCACTGGAACTTTGTGATAGACACACAGGGGTTCTCTGGCAGACAATTTGAACTGAAAAGATATGTGAAATGGAAATAGGCCCGGTTTTGAAATTATGGGAGTAATGTGGTTGGCTACTTGGCTGCAGCTCCAACCTACTCATTCTGGAAATGTAAGAATACAGAAGACATGGAAGGAGTGCAGCCACTGGAGAATAATCAAGCCCCTACCAACACTTTTGATAGCATGAATAGCGGAGTACCATAGAATGAAGACATCAGAAGCAGAAACCTCAGTGTTTCTGAAAATTTAAGAATCCAGGCCTCCAACATGCAAATAAAAATGCACAGAGGGTGAATTACCAGGATTCACTAAAGAATAGTAACTTCTGCACCTGTAGAATCAACCATGAAGAAAGACACAAATATGTCTAAAATCTTGTATTATATGCCCATGGTGATTGGGGCTTTTCTGTACTAGGAGTGGCAGAAACAGGGGCATCATTTCAAGATTCAAAATGCATGTGAGGGGGGTATATTTCAGCAAAACGTGTATATATGCATATGGTAAGATTCCTGTGTAACGTTTGAAGGCTGATTTTTGCCATTACAAAAAAAAGGATAGTGGATTTTAAGACCAATTTTATGATTCCATTTTAATTCCTCATAATAACTAGAGATACACCGTTCTGAGGAGGGTGGGGGACTGACGACTGCTCCCCCCGTCCCCCCTGGACCTTTGCATGTATGATAGCATGAACATATTGCAATGTGCACACATATATTGTAACACGTTTGTGTTACACGCAATCCCACAAAACCCATTTAATCTGTGAGCACCCATGAAATTCAGCCTCTCAAATACAGCACATCATATCCACATACAAGCCGCAAACCAATCCACCTGGAAACACTCCCTTGTGCCAGAGATGGAAGCTTGTGGGCACCCAAGACTATCACCATGCGCCAAATCCTTGTGGCCAGCACTCCCCCATATCCAGGCCCACACACGCCAAGATGCAGACATTCCAATCCTTTCATACATCAGCATCCAATCTGTCGTGCTTTTCAGCATGCAAGCACCCTTACTCTAGCATAGCCGTGGAACATTCGATTGGGATGTTTGTTACTTCTGGGACTTCTGCTGCCGCAACCAAGAATGGACCGGCTTTCCTTCACTGCCATTGTTCAGAGCTTCTCATAAAACAAGGGAGCTTTTGCATATCACAACCCCCACCTGAAGTTTTGGCTCTCCACCCAGTTCCCAAGAGCTAGTACATGGGTAGGCAAACTAAGGCACAGGGGCCGGATCTGGCCCAATCGCCTTCTCAGTCTGGCCTGCGGATGGTCCGGGAATCAGCGTGTTTTTACATGAGTAGAATGTGTCCTTTTATTTAAAATGCATCTCTGGGTTATTTGTGGGGCATAGGAATTCATTCATTCCCCCCAAAAAATAATATAGTCCGGTCCCCCACAAGCTCTGAGAGACAGTGGACCAGCCCCCTGCTGAAAAGGTTTGCTGACCCCTGAGCTAGAAGGACTTCAGTGAAGCAGCACCACTAAATATTCTTCAAATTCGCTTTGCAGCATTTTTATTACTGCTTCAAAGGTGGAGTACATAGCTGTCAACCTTCCTTTTTTTTTGCAGGAAATTCCCTTATTCCAGCGCCGTTTCCCACTGCTTCCCGCTGCTATCCCGGATTGTTAGATATCTCGTAGACTGATCCCGGAACAGGTGAGGCTGCTGATCTCTTATTTTGGAGGCTGTTGATCCCTTATTTTCAAATCTGAAAGTTGACAGCTATGGTGGAGTGATCTACTGCAATGGAATAGGACTGGCTAACTGCATCTTTCTTCTCAACCTCAAGCTTCTTCCCAAGGATACTCTTAATTTCAGCATTTTCCCTGTGCCCTAGAGGCATGAAGCATTAGACGCAGCAGGTTAGCAGTAGGACATATTTGATGCTGCAGAGCTGAAGCCTTGTTGTTGGCTTCCCCAGCAAACAGCTGATGTAAAAATATTTGCATCCCATGAGTAGACTGCATCACGTGGGCACTTTGCAGAGTAGCATCCCTTTCCCACCAGGGCCACTGAAGCTAGATATGCAATACATTCTGGCTTACAAGCGTGAAATGAGGACATTCTCACAGGGTGGGAGGCAGCCAGAAGGGAGAAGCTGTGCTGGGGCAACTCTACCACCCCAGTAACATATGAATGGGCTCAGGGTCTCTCTGGACAAAGTATTTATGCCTGCTCTCTGGCTAAAGCCTGCACATGGTGGCTGCTTCCAAATGGAAAGCCATTGGGACGGAACAATTCAATGTACCCTCAGGAAAGGTGTGATCCCATTTAAAGGAATCTTACCTGATCTAGTAGATTTGACAAACAAACATGTCGACAGAAGGGTAAAAAAGAGGGACTTGGAGACCAAGTTCTAAGTCAGGGGTCAGCAAACTTTTTCAGCCATGGGCCGGACTATATTTGTGTGGGGGGGGGGATGAATGAATTCCTAAGCCCCAGAAATAACCCAGAGACGCATTTTAAATAAAAGGACACATTCTACTCATGTAAAAACATGCTGATTCCTGTACTGTCCACGGGCCGGATTGATTGGGTCGCATCCGGCCCCCAGGCCTTAGGTTGCCTACCCCTTTCTAGGTGGCTATGATTAGGATTAATTTCCTCAATGATGGAGCAAATCTCTCTCCCCCCCTTTTTTAAAGATGCTGGTGTTGGAATGGAGACAATCTTCCCAACAACTTGATGAACTAAGAACGTTTTCGTTTTCACACTGCTTTTAACCATCTAAACTCTTCCAGCCCTATGAATCCGTGATGCTAAGTGTGCTACTTTCCTGCATCCCTCCCCTCCTAGCTTTGCACGAATGCTTGCAAGTTTGACGCTGCTGAGGTGTCTGCACAGTGCTAAGAATATGCAAAAACGTTCTGGGAAAATGTTGCTCTTCTGATCAAACCTTGTTGAGTTTCCACATCACCTGAAGAGGAACCTCCAAATCAACTTCATATTTTCCTGTCTGGTGGTAACCTAAGGATGCGTAGAAGCCACATGAAAAATGTAGAAGCCTCAACTAAACAGTATTTTGGCTTTCCTTGAAACCTCTCAGATATTTCACCTGAGCGGTAACCACCAAATTTGCTTTAGGCTCTACAGAGGGATTTCTCTTTCTTTTGAATGTGAATGCAATCGGCATGACCATAACAGGTTTTCAGGGGGTGAGGAGAGGGTGCCCTATGATGGATGAGGCCACTCACTCTATAGCAGGCATGTTAGGAGCAGACATTGGACTGACTTCTTTGGCTTTCTGCAAGGCATGCTTCTGATTAAAAGCCTCTTCTTCCTCCTGCTCATCCTAAATAAAAAAAACAAAACAACAACAAACCTATGGTTACATGAAACATACTCAATAAACACACAAGACATAACCAGCTGTACTTTTGAATAAATAAGGTATACTATTCATTGTATCAAACTGCAGATTTCAACGGAAGTCTTATAAAGTCCAACGAAAAAAGCAGAAGGCCCAGTGGATCAGTTCATTCATTCTATAGTCAGTCCATATTACATATGAGCCTGTACTACTGATAAAGCCTAGGATGGTGAAACAAGGCTAATATTCCAGAAATCCTTGTCTCAGACTATGTGAAAGGATTCTGTGGAACTGTAACAACCCTTCATGTGGATTATTGGACTCTATGAACAGACAGGTGGAATAGACACTTATACATGTATGAACCTTATGCATGAACTGACTATAGAATGAACAGATCTACTGGGTCTTCTGCTTTTTTCGTTGAACTTTATAAGACTTCTGTTGAAATCTACAATTTGATGCAATGAATAGTATACCTTATTTATCCTAAATAAAAGCCAAAGGAGCTGGTTAAAAGGGAACATAGCAGAATTCACTATTTTCTCACATGTTATGAGCTTTGTTATAAGAGCAGCTGCCAGGCTGCAACACAGAGGTCTGCATGGTCACATTAAATTCACAGATGTAACAGGCTTCTCCCATCTATCACACCACCACTGCTCTCCAAGTGCTCTGTTTAACAGCTTAAGTACTAAAGTGCTAGAGCAGGCAGGAAAAGGGAGCAGAGCGCAGAGCCCAGGAAAGCTATGGGTGCCTTGTTCCTCGGTGCATCCTGGAATTCAAAGGGACACTGTGCATTTCCAGTTTGCAACCTAGTTATAAGACTGAAAATCACATCCAACTTTCACGAACAGAATTATCGGAGAGGTAACCACAGAGCAAGATGAGACCTGTGGAACCAGAGTTCCAGTTACAGGTAGGTAGCCATGTTGGTCTGCCATAGTCGAAACAAACAAACAAAAAAATTCCTTCCAGTAGCACCTTAGATACCAACTAAGTTTGTTATCGGTATGAGCTTTCGTGAAGTGTGCATGCAGATGAAAGCTCATACCAATAACAAACTTAGTTGGTCTCTAAGGTGCTTGCTGCTGCTGTTGTTTAGTCATTTAGTCGTGTCCGACTCTTTGTGACCCCCTGGACCAGAGCACACCAGGCACTCCTGTCTTCTACTGCCTCCTGCAGTTTGGTCAGACTCATGTTCGTAGCTTCGAGAACACTGTCCAACCATCTCGTCCTCTGTCGTCCCCTTCTCCTTGTGTCTTCAATCTTTCCCAACATCAGGGTCTTTTCCAGGAAGTCTTCTCTTCTCATGAGGTGGCCCAAGTATTGGAGCCTCAGCTTCAGGATCTGTCCTTCCAGTGAGCACTCAGGGCTGATTTCCTTAAGAATGGATAGGTTTAATCTTCTTGCAGTCCATGGGACTCTCAAGAGTCTCCTCCAGCACCATAATTCCAAAGCATCAATTCTTCGACAATCAGCCTTCTTTATGGTCCAGCTCTCACTTCCATACATCGCTACTGGGAAAACCATAGCTTTAACTATACGGCCCTTTGTTGGCAAGGTGATGTCTCTGCTTTTTAAGATGCTGTCTAGGTTTGTCATTGCTTTTCTCCCAAGAAGCAGGCGTCTTTTAATTTCATGACTGCAGTCACCATTTGCAGTGATCATGGAGCCCAAGAAAGTAGAATCTCTCATTGCCTCCAGGTGCTACTGGAAGGATTTTTTTTTTTTATTCTGTGGAACCACTTATGACTCCAATTTTCAGCTGAAACCAGTTGTTTTTGAAATCAAATTCTTGAAGTTAAAGCTTTTAAAAATCTTAACAACACTGCATCACATGAAGGTGACCAGACTGGAACCGACTTCTAAGTCCTGAGACCTCAGTCCCAAGCATGGATACTTGGAAGTAAGTCACATTCATGGAGGCAGCTGCCCATTCAAACTGCCTCCCATTACATTTCAGGCAGATGTGGTCTTTATCATCTTCTCAGAGCCTGTCGAAGACATTCCTTCTTCAACAAGCCTTTTAAGTGGAGTTTGCTTGTCTTTTAAATCCCAGGTTGCCCCTGCATTTAATCTGAACTGTTCTATATCTGAAATTGTTTTATGTGTTATTGTTAAATCGAAGCGATTCACAAATGGAACTCAATAAACAAATGGACATTTCACTATCATCTCTGTTTACAGGCTTTGGAGATTCCTGCGGTTGTTTTTGAAGCTAGAAACTGATCATGAGCCAGCTTTTCTTTTGCAAAGAACAAGAAGTCGAAGTTGTGTTTGTGTGTGTGTCACCCAACTGGCAGCAGGCTTAGGACACTTCACACTCTTCCTAATTGATTTATGGAATTTGCTGCTACAAGATACAGTGATGACCACTAGAGGATTAGGGGGAGTTAAAAGCGGATTAGACAAATTCAGGGAGAATAAGCCTCTCAACTGGATTTTTGCAATGATAGATATACGGTATTTCCATGTTTGTGGCCTGAAAGTTCCTATCACTAGATAACTCCATGTGTGGGCGGGTATAACAGCAGGAAGGAGCTGTTGCCTTCATGCCCCATTCTGGGCTTCCCAGTAGTAACTGGATGGGCATTGTTGGAAACCAGTGGCTGAGCTAGATAGATCTTTGGTCTGTCCCAGCAGGGCCATTCTTAAGCTCTGAAAAGCATTTTCAGCACACAGCTCTCTTGCAATGATGGCAGTTCTGGGTTCAGGACGCTCATTATCTGTGTTATCCAACAAAGTCCGTATATTCCATGTTCCAAATTTCAATTGTCTTTTACAACCGCTGGGTGGTGACCCCACTGGGCATGGTAATCCAGTCAGGGGGGGACGGGAGGCAGACTCTGTTTAGGGCACCTTTTCTAGCCCCTCCTGCTTTTCGGGGTGAGCAGAGTAGACCCTAACTAGGACTGCTCACTCATGGATAAACATATAGCAAAAATTATCTGAACAGGGAGCTCCTTGTAAGTTGCGTTGCTCCCTGGGAACAGGGTGGGCACTGTCCTTTGGCCTGGAAAGGAGGTTGCATTTACTTTCCCCTCTGAAGTTATTATTATTGTTTATCACACTTACACTCCACTCTTCTTCCAAACACCTCTGAGTGTCACAGTCTTGGGGTCTCGGACCCCTCAGAGCTTAGGGCAGCTGCTTCTGGCTTTCATCACCAGAAGGAGACCTTCTTCTCTGTCTTCCCATCTGACCAGAGGAGCCCTGCTCATCACTGGGTGGGGAGATAACCTAGCCAACCAGCCTGTCCTCTGCACTGCCTCCTTTCCTTGGCTTCACTAGAGGAGCTGAGGTCCTACCAAACCTTACCAAATCTGCCCTGCTTTGCCTCAGCAGTGCTTGTTTCTGTAGGTCAGCTAGAACTGAGTCACATACCTCAAGATGATTCTTGGAGCAATGCAGAAGGAGGGCACGACAATGCCCTCTCCACAGCTGGTATATTTACAGCTTACTTCTGAATTAGGCAAGTTACCGCCACCATTCTGCTTCCACTTCCTTCCAGGTGTCATTTTTATTAATTATGTGGGCACAAAATTCTGTGGGGGGGGGCTCTCTCTCCCCTGCTGGGGAGATGCATATTTGTCTTCTTCAGAGTTAAATTAGGCAATGCCATCGATTACTACGCTCTATTACACCCACATTAGCCATGTCAGAGATACATTTGCACTGGAGAGTCTTGCTTGGGGTCCAGGAAGTACAAGTTGATGAATCTGTGCTGGAAATGGGAGATATGGAACAGGATCGTTCCATTCCCACTCTGAGAGCGGGAACCGGCCCGGTTGCTTAGCTAGCTCACTGTAACCCGTGTGGTTTCCTGGAACACCGTCACACACCAATTCCCAGTGAAGCCTTCCTTGGCATGGCCCCAACTCATAATTGTTAGTTAAAGATAACTGTTCCACTGTCAGATAGCAGAGGATTTGGAGGAAAACAAATAACATTTGGGGCACGGTGCTTTCAGAGCACTGACTGTAATAAACCCTGACCTTTGTAATAAACGGAATGACCGTTGCCACCAAACAGGTAATCTGAGGGCCAAAGTAGATGCAATGCCATACATGCAATTAGCAATTGTGTGAAAGGCTTTTAAAAAAGTAAAAAAGTGTGGAAAAATCCAGATCAGAAGAAGAGTTTGCATTTGATATCCCACTTTATCACTACCCTAAGGAGTCTCAAAGCAGCCAACAATCTCCTTTCCCTTCCTCCCCCACAACAAACACTCTGTGAGGTGAGTGGGGCTGAGAGACTTCAGAAAAGTGTGACTAGCCCAAGGTCACCCAGCAGCTACATGCGGAGGAGCAGGGAAGCAAACCTGGTTCACCAGATTATGAGTATACTGCTCTTAACCACTACACCACACTGGCTCCAGACTTTGGTGAGGTCCTCAGGACCACAGTAGCCTCCCATCCTCCACACTAGGGAGGATCGCCATTTGGCTTGGGGCCCCACCCCAGCAATTTACTTTTAAGAAGCCAATTGCAGAAATGGTCATTTCATGAATGGTGTTGTGCCCAGTTTGGCCCTGAAAGGAAACGACCCCTTGGCAAATTCTCCTGCACAAGCCCCACAAGCCCTCCTGTCTCAGGGAAAGGTTGAGAGATCAAAAACAAAACTCAACCAGGCATGTCAGTTGCTTTTGCCCTGGTTGCAGAAAGAATTGCCCAGCCACATCTCACAGAAATTTAATCAGTGAGGGAAAATAATAGGTACTGGGAATTCAAGGCAGTGAGAAAAAACTAGGAACAGGGCCTCCTTTGTGGGGGCACCTCTCCCTTGGAACTTTAGGGATGCTTTTAACTGCTTGTTTGCACTGTGTTGTTTACAGGGATCTTTGCTGCTTTATTCTCTTTTAAATCTTTATTATCTTTTTTAATTGGGTTGTTTTCCGTGGTAATCTATTATCATTTTTAATACTGGCTGCCAGTCAATATAGGTAACGCTGGGCTAGATGGACCAATGGTCTGTATTTTTAAAAACAATCTCGCATATTCCAGAGTGAGGACTTGCCACTCAGTATCTTCTGTGGTTTTGCTCTGGTGAGCAGGGGCTCAAATCATGTCCCATCAAAATTATATCCGCGTCACTAAGAACACATTACAGTCTGGATGGAGCTAAAGTGGCTTTTTCCAAAGAAGTCTAGATTTACCTTTGTCAGCTCCTGCGCATTAGCTAGGTTATCCACAGCAATGGCCAAGAAAACATTAAGCAGGGTATCTAAAAGAGTTGAGGGTGAATGAAGCATCCGATTAGACCAGCTGGATGGACATCATGCAGACATTCCTGCCTTGTGGAAGAGGATAATGGCACCCCCCCCATATTAGGGGCCTATACTGCACCAGGACGGGTTGAAAGATGGACTCTCACATGATCATAGGGGAGTTTTCTGTGTCTTCACTATACCAATCTAGAAACTTAGCAAAATGATGTGGTTATATCCCATGTGACCTTCCTTTTATATCTTTCCTTCAAATATCGTCAGTTTGGCATGGGATCCTGCCAACCACAGAAAAATGGTAACAGCCTCACCCACCCAAGGGCTATGATTTCAAACACAGGACCACTTCTACAAGTGTCTCCTGGTGCCTAGACTCAGGAATATGGCAGAGCGAAGGGGATGGGCTGCTTATGACTAAAAGGACAGTCATTTGGGCCAAGCAGCAAGTCAAGATAAAATTCAAACTAGACAAGATGCCAGGAGATGCATTATCAGTCGCCACAGAGCTTTTAAAAACTGAAATTCAACTTCTGGATCAAGGGAGATGGAGGAGGGTGGGGAATACATAACCCTCCCCCTCCAAGTATTCTTATTTTTTAAATTGGGCCTCTCCTGCTACTTTTACAAAGGAATTTTTTCCCTCCTAGTGGGAGATTAAAAAAAATGGATTAGAAAAATTGCCTGGGGAGAAATTGCAACTCTTCCTCCCATCCCCTCCTGTTTCGCAGCCGACCATGGCAACACTTTGGTACAAACAAACCATTGTGTAGAACATGGGTAGGCAATCTAAGGCCCGGGGGCTGGATCCGGCCCAATCACCTTCTCGATCCGGCCTGCAAATGGTCCAGGAATCAGCATGTTTTTACATGAGTAGAATGTGACCTTTTATTTAAAATGCATCTCTGGGTTATTCGTGGGGCATAAGAATTCATTCATTATTATTTTCCAAAATATAGTCCGGCCCCCCACAAGGTCTGAGGGACAGTGGACCGGCCCCCTTCTGAAAAAGGTTTCTAACCCCTGGTGTAGAGATTGGTAATGCAGTTCCTCTTTGACTCTAAAAATCCAAGAAAATGCAGCAACATTGACAGAAGTGTTCTCAGGCTACTTCTCTCCATGGTGCTGAAATTTTCAAAATATCACATCAGAACCACCATCATGGCAGAGCAATAGGAAGGATACAGTTTCCAAAAAGTGTGAGGATGATGAAGTAGATGGACGACCACATTCCTGAGCTGACGCCACCTTGGGAGCGAATTCCATTGTACATCACTTCATTCCAGTCTTCCCCTGTCAAAATCTAAACAAACAAGCAGCTCTTATAACAACGTCCTTATTTTACACTTCAGAAGAGGATGTTTCAGTTATGGAGAGCCTACTAAGTCACTGAAACAAATGACACCAAGGAAAAAAAAGGAAGGAATGAAATAAAGAAGGAAGGCACATTTTCCTTCCTTCATCTAACTAACCATCCATTTTTCCTTGGCCCCAAATTCTGCCTTTCTTATATAACAATAAGGCAAAAGAATAGTCAGAACTGTAAAAAGGGGTACAGTCCTTCCTCAGAGGCCTTACTATCTTACTGCCTAATTTAGAAAAGACGGTTTGGAAGTGGGGGCAAAGAAAAGCTCAATAAAAGAATAAAAAGTAAAGTAAAGGGACCCCTGACCATTAGGTCCAGTCGTGACCAACTCTGGGGTTGCGGCGCTCATCTCGCTTTATTGGCTGAGAGAGCCAGCGTACAGCTTCCGGGTCATGTGGCCAGCATGACTAAGCCGCTTCTGGCGAACCAGAGCAGCACACAGAAACACCGTTTACCTTCCCGCCGGAGCGGTACCTATTTATCTACTTGCACTTTGACGTGCTTTCGAACTGCTAGGTTGGCAGGAGCAGGGACCGAGCAACGGGAGCTCACCCCGTCACGGGGATTTGAACTGCCGACCTTCTGATCGGCAAGTCCTAGGCTCTGTGGTTTAACCCACAGCGCCACACATAGACATAATAAAAGAATACTGAGAGCTAAAACTACAGAATCAGCTGCACTGAACAACTTCAGGCCGCAGATGGGGGAAACTCTAATTTCCGAATGGTCCTCCCAAATAAAAAAGAAAAAGTACAAACACAGTTTCCAGTACATCCCAGTAGGTGGTTCCCCCGTACAGGGTGCTGGGCCAAGGGGACACAAAATTGAGAAGATCCATCATTGAGAAGATCCATTTGGGGGCACCAAATTTGGCCTCGCTCAGTGCACCATACCACCAAAGATTACCAAAGTCCAGCCCGGTTTATATCTGTCAGGGAACTGACATTGGAGCGAGAGGCGAAGGGGAGGCTCCCAGATGATGCTGGCGAAGGACCCAGCAGCAGGGGGAGAAACAGCTCAGTAGAGGGGGAAGCCAATCAGCGCAACACCGGGGATAAAGGGAGGCAGATGGGGGGAAGTGGAGAGAGGGCTCCAGGACTCTTCACTGGACATCAGTGAGGAGAGCCCAGGTCCTCCGCTACCCACGCCTTCCCTGCGCAGAAGACTCCCGCGCAGTGAGAGGAGGAGGAGACTGGGTGTCAAACAACTTTTATGTTGGAAGAGGTTCAAGAAACGCCCACTGACGGATTCTGCGAGTGACTGAGGCAGCCACCATGAGAAGGGACTGTGCAGTCAGAAAGCTTTAACAAGGCAAATTAACTGAGAAAGGCACCAGTTTACGCACGAGTAACTCATACCCATTACAATATCCATTTCTACTGTTCTGCTCACACAGCAGACTTCAACTTGTGCAACTGAACAGCCCCCTCTCCTGTCCTCTGGCACACTTTCAAAATATGGTCCAGAGGGTTTGAGGGCCTTCTGTTGGCTGTGTACCTTGGCTC
The DNA here is from genome assembly GCF_965113315.1 of Podarcis vaucheri. Classification (NCBI taxonomy): domain Eukaryota; kingdom Metazoa; phylum Chordata; class Lepidosauria; order Squamata; family Lacertidae; genus Podarcis; species Podarcis vaucheri. The sequence continues at coordinate 17,583,486 of NC_138764.1, forward strand.
TGAGGAAGAGACAGTGAAGAGTTTGCTCTCATTAGGAGTCTTTGCAATGTCAAGGTGGTGTTCCTTGGAAGTTTTAGCTCAAGGAGTTATTTTTGAGAAAGGATTCATTTAAAGGGAAAGAGAGGACACATCCCTCTCAGCAGAGAAGACTAGGCTGTTCCAGCCAGGTGTGTAAGTGCTGTGGGAGATTCAGAAGAAAGAGCAAGGAAAGGAAAGGAAAGGAGAGGCGCTTCTATGGAGCACAGAATTAGGGGAAGATAGAATAGTGTGAATATGGTGAGTGAATGAGGCATGGAGAGCTTTGTTATAAAGAAAAGGAGAATGTCAAAGCAAAAGGGAGCCACTGCAGAAAATGAAGTCAATGGGTGACAGGATCAGAGAAGTGAAAGAAAGTCTATTTTAACAGAGGTACTCTGAAATGACAAGAGATTATGAGTGGCTACTCTGGTCAGGAGGTGGTTGAAGTAGCATTAACCATACCATGTATGAAGATTTCAGGACAGATTTGAGGGATGTTACACATGCGGGTGGCACTGTGGTCTAAACCACTGAGCCTCTTGGGCTTGCCGATCAGAAGGTTGGAGGTTCGAATCCCCGCGACGGGGTGAGCTCCCGTTGCTCGGTCCCAGTTCCTGCCAACCTAGCAGTTCGAAAGCACGTCAAAAGGTGCAAGTAGATAAATAGGTACTGTTCCAGCGGGAAGGTAAACGGCGTTTTCATGCGCTGCTCTGGTTTTGCCAGAAGCAGCTTTAGTCAACAAACACCGGCTCCCTCGGCCTGTAAAGCGAGATGAGCGCCGCAACCCCAGAGTCGCCTGTGACTGGACTTAACTGTCAGGGGTCCTTTACCTTTACCTTTTTTCACACAAGTTAAGTATGCAGGGTTGCTTCAAAAGAGCTCCTCATGCATCAGTAAGTTTTTGTTCTTTCTGGGGTTGCTCTTGACCTGTGTTGACTAAGGATGTGTAAAACATTCACTTAGGGTTGTTACAGAACAACACACCTCTACAGATGAGTGATGAGTGAGGGCCACCAGATTGGTTGCAAGACAGCCTTCTCCACACAAAGTGCACATAATATTACACGTTACTCTTCAATGCGTAGTACAATTTCTCTGCGTGTGGTTGCCTCATAAAGGTAAAGGGACCCCTGACCATTAGGTCCAGTCGTGACCGACTCTGGGGTTGCGGCACTCATCTCACTTTATTGGCCAAGGGAGCCGGCGTACAGCTTCCAGGTCATGTGGCCAGCATGACTAAGCCACTTCTGGCAAACCAGAGCAGCTCACGGAAACGCCGTTTACCTTCCCGCCAGAGAAGGTATTTATCTACTTGCACTTTGACGTGCTTTCGAACTGCTAGGTTGGCAGGAACAGGGACCAAGCAATGGAAGCTCAACCCATTGCAGGGATTCGAACCGCCGACCTTCTGATCGGCAAGTCCTAGGCTCTGTGGTTTAACCCACAGCGCCACCCGCGTCCCTATGTGGTTGCCTCGTAGGGACTGGGAAATGCATCATTTAATGATGTTAGGACATGAGCTAACTGTTGGGATAGCTTTGAGAGGCAGGATGGTATATATTATTTATCAATTATCCTTCCACTTACACACTTGAGTAAAATTAGCATCTAGTTTGGCAGAGTTAAAAATATACCATCCTTTGCAACATTCACATGGAAACTTGGGACCAAACTTTCTGTAGCTTTCTGTAATTATCCAGGTTGCCTCTGGCAGATAGAATCTTCCCATTTATTTATCCCTCTGCATAAATAACAACATCAAAGTCCTTAATGCAAGGACATAAAAATATTGTTTGCTTAAAATGCAGACTCAACTTAAAATGTGAAACAAGTCAGGCAAAATATACTTCTAGATTACAAAACACATGGTTCAGATCAAAGATGGCATCTGTGCTTGGTAGAACATAGACAGTGCATCTTACTCCTAAGGCTACGTGATGAGAAAGAGAGTGTTTCTCAGGCGAGAGGAATTAATAAGAATTACGGTATGTTCCTTCCTGCCTGGGCAAGCAGAGGATGTGGCCTCACAAAAGTGCCCTCTAGGAATTTACAGGCAACTCCATGCGTCTTAACCCCTTGCTCACATAGCAAACATGGAATTTTGTATTTTCACCTGGACATCATTTCCCCACACTAAGCTGCACTACACATTGCTGACGGGAAGGGTGAGAACTTGATTACCATTTTCAGAGGCTGCCTCGTGTCTCTCCTATCACCTGCCCTGAATGACAGCCGACTACTTAAACAAGAAGCATTACTAAAGGACACAGGCATCTGAGCTCATTTCTTCAGCTGCAGGCTCCTCGCCCCCAGAGTTATACCTGGAAAACTGTCATGATGGCTGCAGGGAAGGTGTCAAAGTTTGCAGAAGGAGTCCCATCCATAAAATTAAATCTGTAAAGAAGTAAAAAAACAAAAAAACAAGCTATAACAAGCTTCTTCTTCTGGCCCACCAGCAGATTAATTTACCCAACCTCCTTGTCCTCCCCTCTATCTCGTCTCCTGCTACTGTCATTTTGGTAATTTATACATAGATATTATGAAAGTGGTGTGTATTTCTGCATCCCACTCTCCTGCACATGTTTATCTACTTTGTATACTCTATTCTGCAACCAAGATTCAAGATTCAATATAATTCTCTATGTATTTTTTGCACGTGGAACAAGGTGGCAGAAGAGAATGGAGGGAAAGTTAAGAGCAAATAGTAGAAAAGATGAACAAGATTTAGCAACAGGAGCGATAGAGAACAGTAGGGATTTGTGTAAGACCCTCAGTTCCACCTCTTGGTCCCTGATAGCACTGTCCAGATCTAGCACTGCTTTCCTGGGATCAGATACATGGCCTACACCAGGCATAGGCAAACTCGACCCTCCAGGTGTTTTGGGACTACAACTCCCATGATCCCTAGCTAGCAGGACCAGTGGTCAGGGATGATGGGAATTGTAGTCCCAAAAAACTGGAGAGCCGAGTTTTCCTATGCCTGGCCTACACATTTTAAAGTCTTTCTCTACAGGAGTGAAGGCAATAAACCCTACAACAGCGAGGTGGAACGTTTCTTAGGAACGCCAAATTCTGCAGCGATGAGTTAATTCAATGCCTGTGCAGCAAAAACCTACAGACACGGAGAACGCATGCAACCAAGGCATGTAATTCTCTCCAGAAATCAGTAGGAACAGTGCTGTTGTTTCTATTAAAAAAAATGGGGGGGGGTTACTCTCGTTTTCCTACTCAGATTGAAATACTGCCCCTCAATGAGGCCAAACTTAGATTCACAAAATGTTTAGGGGCATGCATCCCCCCAGAAAAAAGCATTGAGTACAAATAGGCCAGGAGGAATAAAGCAAGCAATTGCCTTAGAGTGCTTGAAAAGAAGCAAGTAGCTTTATGGATAAACAATCTGGTGAATGCTAGTGAGGCAGCTTTATGAAATATTCTGATATACTGGTCGGCATTTCAAAAACAAGCAAACATGGCCTGGCCATCTACTTACCTGCCACCAAAGAGCTGCATCCCAAGCAGGGCAAAGACTACAATGAAGAGGAAAAGGAGGAAGAGGAGGCTGATAATAGACTTCATAGAACTCATCAGTGAGACCACCAAATTCCTCAAGGAAGCCCAATACCTGGAAAATCCAGATGTTACTGTAACATGCTTCCTAAAGCTTTGCAATGCTCTTTCAACTTGGGCTGGCTTTTGTTAGCCAGCAGGTGTGTGCATGCCTGTGTGTCGGGGGCAGAAGGGGAGTTTCCATTATTTGATCAGTGTTGTCCAATTTGTTTTTCTTTATTTAGCTTTGTTTAGCTACTTAGCCAGGTGAATTAAACGCTATCAATAGTATAGGTTACAAATCAAATTACAAATCAAATTACAGAAATTGGTGGAGACGGCTCAATTGACAAGTAAACTCAGAGGAAACTCAAAGCAAAAATTAGTGGGAAAATGGGATGTTTATAAAAATATGTTCAAAAATACAATAATAGTTTTCACTCCGTGCTAGCATTCGAGTGATAAAGGAACTAAAAGGAGGTGGATTACAATTAAGGATTTATTATGTTTTCAGAATGTATTAGAAAAATTATATAGAAAGGTTTATTGTTTTGTGTACATTCAAATGTAAGATAAAACATATGCAAAGGGACTTGAGAGGAAGTCAAAGTTGAAGAAAAGATTTTGGAAGATAAAAGGGGGAAAATATTTACTTTCATTATTATCATTTTCTGTGCGGGTGTGGGTGTGTGGGTGTCTGCACTTATGTGTGTTGTCATATGCAATGTTTGGGAGGAAATAAGATGGTAAATAACAAATAACAAACTAAATATTGATGTATGTAATTTTTATTTCTTAATTATATTTAGTGGTAGTATGGCTGCATTGTTTTTTGTAACATAAAACCATTCAATTAAAATTATTTTTTTAAAAATAGTATAGGTTACAAATGAGACGGGGAAACTGGGTTGTCGATGGAACAAGGAGGAACAACAGGGCGACAAAAGGAAAAGTGGGGGTGACATTTGCTCAGGGATCATTTTAGGGGAAAAAAACAGGGACGAGCTCGTTTGTTTCACTCACTTTGTGATTTTAAATATCCTTAGAAGTCGCAGGGCTCGTAAGACGCTAATCCCAAAAGAGGTTCCAGGTCTGAAGATCGTCCAAACCACTTCAAAGATGCTTCCCACTGTGACCTGAGTCATCAAACACATACAGAAGAAACAAGCAATTGAATCACCTATGAATGGAAAGACGTAAATGAGCAAATCCAACCAACATCTCAACCACCTTCTCAGCTATCTTCTCTCAGCGAAGTCTCCCTGACAAGAGACTTTAAAAAGTGAGCTGGACTGGGAAAAATTGTGGAAAGTAAATCTGAAATTTACAGATTGTTCTCTTTTGAAAGAAAATTATATGAAGATGATGTACAGATGGTATATCACACCAGTACAAATAGCAAAAATGTACAAAACCGGGTCAAATATTTGCCGGAAATGTAAAGAAAAAGAAGGTACTTTTTATCATATGTGGTGGGAATGTAGAGAAGTAAAAAAATATTGGGAAATGATATATAACGAATTGAAAAAAATGTTTAAAATGACATTTGCAAAAGAACCAGAAGCATTTTTGTTAGGGATTGTAAGACAAGACCTGCCAAGAAAAATAAAAAATCTATTTATGTACGTTACAACAGCGGCAAGAGTCTTGTTAGCACAAGGATGGAAGAACGAGGAAATCCCAAGGAAAGAACAGTGGCAAGAAAAATTGATGAGCTATGCGGAATTGGCCAAGTTGACATATAAACTGTGTGACAAGGACAATCGTGGCTTTAAGGAAGAGTGGGAACTTTTTACAAACTACTTAGAAAGACAACAAAATGACTTGGACTCCTTGGCAGGTTTTGAATAAATATCCACAAATTTATTAGTTGAATATATGATAGACAAGGCAAGGATATGTTCAATTTTATAATATGCAGAGAACAATATGTGCAAAGAAACCAGAGAGGGGAACTGAGGAAAGTCCTGGGGGGGGAGGGGGAGGGAGGGGGGAAAGGGGAAAAATAATGAAATCGAATTTTTGGATTGATAAATTGTTATGTTGAAATTGTTTAATAAAAATATTTTTTTTTAAAAAAAGTGAGCTGGAAGAAATGACATGTTTGTGGACTCCATGAAGTGAATATATGAATGAACAATCTGTTTCATTCAAATGACTGCAATTCCTCCGCCAATTCCTGCACTGACAAGATGGTAATTTGGCTCTTGGAGGTGTTACAATAACACCACGTTTCCACCCCCTCTCCCCTTCCAGGATCTTCTACACATCAGTGCAGTTCCCCAGAGAATCTTCTACCCCGCTCTGCCATTCGCACTTGTTCTGTTCTGCTTCTTATCTGCACAGTGCTTACCCCACAGTCAAAGCAGTTGAAAGAAGAATGGAAATAAAGTCGGGGCCCCATCCCGTACATCTTCAAGGACATCTCTAGGAGGAAGAGGCCCAGAAATATAAACTCTGCATAGTCTGAAAGAAAGAAATTCAGGTGTGTTCATTGGATCTCTGCTTCTCTCCATCCACTATTGCAACAAAACTTCACAGCACTACATGATGGACCCACCCAGAGCTGGTTCATGCTGAGAAATTTCTCCCCATGCAGGCACACAACATGAACCAGGCCACAGGAGCAGGACTTGGTTGCCATCTTTGTAGCTGCAGCTTCTAAGGAAAATGTGGTGGTGAGAATAGAAATAGGCAACTTCCCTGCGTGGGGCAGAAAGACTACGGACCAATTTCTAGTTGACCACCTGGTACCTGCTTGAGAAGAATGTTGGACCTTTGACCCAACCAGATGCGTCTTACGTTCCTTCCTAACCATGGTGCCCATTCAGGATCACTGAACACAGATCGTGCCTTCTGCAGAGAGCTCTTTACCACACTTAAAATGCATTGGTGAAACCACACAGGCTCCATAAAATAAAATAAAAATAGACCACATGAGGTTGAGGTTGGCCCATCCTTAGCCTGACCTTTCTTCAAGAGATTAGTTTGATGGTGTGAACTGGTCAAATACAGTGGTGCCTCGCAAGACGAAAAGAATCCGTTCTGTGATTCTCTTCGTCTAGCGGTTTTTTCGTCTTGCAAAGCAAGCCCATTGACGGATTAGAGGATTAGCGTTATTAGCGGCTTTTAGCGGCTTATCGGCTTATCGGATCAGCTGATAAGCGGCTTAGCGGCTTAGAAAAAGGGGTGGAGGGAAAAAAACCCCGCAGGAACTCGCAAGACATTTTCATCTTGCGAAGCAAGCCCATAGGAGATTCATTTTGCGAAGCACCTCCAAAACGGAAAACTCTTTCGTCTAGCAAGTTTTCCGTCTTGCGAGGCATTCGTCTTGCGGGGCACCACTGTAGCTGGAAACAAAGCTTTAACCTAGGGACTTCAGTTCCCCAGGAAACCTCCTTGTCAGTTTTGCTAGAGCTATTTTGTCAGCCTCCTATTTTATACAACAGCAGCTTTTTGTGAGGGCTCTCTAAACAATGTTGTGGTCGGCCCAGCCAAACTTGTAGCAATTAAAAAGGTTGCTGCAGTGCTTGTGCCTGGGGGAGACTGACAGTTGTCACACCACTAATGGTCCTTTCTTCTGGGCTCAGAACCAACAACTCCCCCCCAGAATAAGCTTTTTAAAAAATGGTGCCCAGCAATATTGTGCTTACCAGTTGCTGGGGGTTTTAAAAAATGAAAAGTAAACCCCAAACAACACAAAAATATAACACTAAAATTGAAACTGATATAAAACTAAAACAACATAAAAGCTTCAAACATTCATCTACATAACACCACAGAAGAAAGTTTACTGTCGTTTCAGGCTTCACTGTGGAGGGGTTTAAATAAATGTGATGAAATTAATAGCCAATTTCGTACCATCAGCCAGACTGGGAGAAGATATAGATTCAGGATACGCTCAGGCAGCAGATAACATTTTTACTACCTTTCCCTTATAAAATATGTTTTGTTCTTTGCACCAACATACGCACAGAATCTTGTCTGGAAATCTTATCAATATTTATAGGATCTAATAAGAACATAAGATTCTGATGAAGCTTTTTTTGTTGGCAGCTAGAAAAACAATAGCACGACAATGGAAAAACCTGGATAATGTGTCTTTGAAGATTTGGTGTGGAAACACATGGCGTATAGCAATATCAGAGAGAGAGAAAACACTTTATCCTCAGGTTTGATACAATGAAAAACACACCCACAGGATTTTAGCGATGTATGGTGGGACTTTATTTGATGCACAATGGATAATAGAGAATAGGAGGCATTGCAAGAAGTGGCAAGAAGGGTATGTCAGGGTGATGTCTTAGACAAATGATTAGAGTACACTTAGAACCATAAAGTAAGATTTAGACAAGATATTTATGTATCATTTAAACCCCCTCCATAATGGTTTTGTGGTCATATATTGTATTTTGTGGGAGTGGGTATTTTGTGGGAGTGGGTATTTTGTGGGAGTGGGTATTTTGTGGGAGTGGGTAGCACTGTATTCTAACCACTGAACCTCTTGGGCTTGCTAATCGGAAGGTCGGCGGTTCGAATCCCTGCAACAGGGTGAGCTCCCGTTGCTCTGTCCCAGCTCCTGCCAACCTAGCAGTTCAAAAGCATGCCAGCACAAGCAGATAAATAGGTACCACTGCGGCGGGAAGGTTAACAGTGTTTCCATGCACTCTGGTTTCCGTCACAGTGCTCCATTGCACCAGAAATGGTTTAGCCATGCTGGCCACATGACCTGGAAAGCTGTCTGTAGACAAACGCCAGCTCCCTTGGCTTGAAAGTGAGAAGAGTCACCTTTGATTGGACTTAACCGTGCAGGGGTCCTTTACCTTTTACCTATTATATTTTGTATTTAATTTGTAGACTTTGAGATTTTTGTTTCTGCGTACCGTCACTGCTGCCCTTTATGCATGAGAACAATTATAAATAAAATGACGGCACACCTATTTCCATCTAATGTGGGCAAAACTGGAACACTATAGAGAAGATCTTGCAAGTGAGAGGCACAGTGGAGTGGCTACTGACCTGCAGAAAATATATTGTGTGGATAGGGCTCAAGTTGACACAATAATCTCTATTGTCATTGTCCCATACAGAACAACGAAACTGAAAAAAATCTACAGCAGACATTCAAAAACCAACAAGCCTGCTATCCCAGCTATCTCAGCCTGGTTACCCCCCTAAAAACTCTGATATCCCATAATTAAATACAATATACTCCCACAGAGACTACCTTACACTGCGTTTAAAACCAAAATCGCGTTTGGATAAAACCTGTTTCTCAGGCGGCTATTCCTAGTCTTTATAACCCTGTACCTTATTCCAGAAGGCAGAAGCTGAAAGAGATAATTTCCAGGGTGCGCACTGTCCTGCACTATCTCTGCAGCTTTCTTATGACACCTGGAAGCATAGATTTGATCCAAGGTGGGAAGAGTGCACCCAATTATTCTCTCCGCAGTCTTTACAACCCTGGACAACATTGTTTTTTCCCCTGACCGTGCAATTCCCAAACCACACACACAGACAATAAATTAATAAACTCTCAACAGTACAATGGTAGAATGCCCATTCCGAACTTCAGGAGGAGGGGGGGTTGCGGGCTCACGACCCCGCCCACACATAAGGGATTCCCTTATTTGCATCCCCTGCAGCGCCAGCCAATCGGCTGGCGGCAGGGGCGGGCCTTCCAGAGGCCACATAAGGTCGGGGCAGCCCTCTGCTCGCCCCTTTTCTTCCTAGCTGCTGACGCGGTTTTGGCGGTAGGCATTGGCCGGGGTATTGTTATGCAAATGAGGTTGGGGGGGAGGAACGCCATCACCTCCCCCAATGCTTGAAGGGTAGTTCGTTAAAGGACTCCGAGGGGCGACGCCTCGTCCGAAACCTACGGAGGCTAGGGCCTAAAGCGCGCCCCCGAGCGGTAACCCCTCGGGGAGCGCCTAGGGATACGCATCTCGGGTGGCTCCCCCTGTTGGTGTTTAACCCTTCCCGGTTAGACCGGATAGTCGGTTAGGGGCCAATGCCTAAAGCCAATACCCTTCTGACCTGTAATCAATAAAGTTGTGGCCATTTACGCCCATTAACCTAAATTTCTGTGTCCGTTGTCTTTATTTATTCCACCTGTGGGGGGGGGGGAGGGAATAGCCACGCAATGCCATCAACAGGTCCTTTGAGAGATTATTTTTCCGGAGGATTCTCATAAAATATAAAGAGTCTAACACTCTTTCATTAGTGAGCAGATTTGTGCTGAATATTCGCCAGTTTCGAATACTAGCTCGGAAACAATCACATTCCGTGCTGCCAAATTAACCAAAAGAAGAAAACAACTTAACTTCGCCAAGCATTCACATTGTCTCAGTGCTTTTCAGCATCCCTTCGTTCTCCTGGTTGCTGCTTCCTCTGGGCACCATACTGGCCCACATGTTTTGGTTTTGAGGCATCCATGATGCGTCCACCACACCAGAAGACGCATCATGACATCATCCACAAAACCACTCACATTAACAGCAGTGATAGTAAATGTGGTTGAGGGCAGTGAGGGGAAAGAAGAAAACATGGTGCAGCGAAGGAGCAGCTAAAGAAACGAACGTGCCAAACAACAATGTGAATACATTTACATCATGTCAAAAAAATCTCTGAAAGCAGCCAGTGCTCTTTGACACTCACCACTGTGGTGCATGCTAACTATCAAATACAGTGGTACCTCGGGTTAAGAACCTAATTCGTTCCAGAGGTCTGTACTTAACCTGAAACTGTTCTTAACCTGAAGGACCACTTTAGCTAATGGGGCCTCCTGCTGTTGCCGCCACCAGAGCACGATTTCTGTTCTCATCCTGAAGCAAAGTTCTTAACCTGAGGTACTATTTCTAGGTTAGCGGAGTCTGTAACCTGAAGCGTATGTAACCCTAGGTACTACTGTATGCAGATAGAAAAGGAGACTTTTATCCTGCCTTGTGCCATTTTATTTGAACAAAACAACTTCACTGGGGTATATTTCTGATTGAAACCTGTGTCGGAACAGGATCAGGCACCACAAGCAGCCAAGACTGGTTGGGAGCCGCCAGTTCCTTGAAGAGATGGAACCAAGAAGGGAAGAAGAAGAAGAAGAAGAAGAAGAAGAAGAAGAAGAAGAAGAAGAAGAAGAAGAAGAAGAAGAGTAGTAGTAGTAGTAGTAGTAGTAGTAGTAGTAGTAGTAGTTTGGATTTGATATCCCACTTTATCACTACCCTAAGGAGTCTCAAAGCGGCTAACATTCTCCTTTCCCTTCCTCCCCCACAACAAACACTCTGTGAGGTGAGTGGGGCTGACAGACTTCAGAGAAGTGTGACTGGCCCAAGGTCACCCAGCAGCTGCATGTGGAGGAGCAGAGACACGAACCCGGTTCACCAGATTACGAGTCCACCGCTCTTAACCACTACACCACACTGGCCCTGTGCCTGAATTTTCCTGGAAGAAACATTCCCTTGCTTACATATGCATTTGGCTCTGGGGAAGGGTTTGTTCTTCCACTTTCTGCTGCTGCCGCATTAGCGAGGTATCAATGACACAGAACCCCATCACTTACAGAGGAGGTGCGTGAGCCAAGGAGGTTGGCTGTGATGGACGATGGCCACACAGGCCGTGTTGAGGGCCACAATGCTCAAGACGAGCCAATAGAACACCTGGGATTTCACCATGTGGCGGACAGAGATGCGCAGGAGCCGCTCCTTGTGTCGGAAGTACGAGGCGCCATCCAGTTTGGCGCTCTTGATGCTGGCCCGAGCGAGGGGGGTGCCTGCAACGGGATGGAAAAGAAAGACGGGAGATGTCAATAGAGATAAATGGTGCCAAGGACATTTCACAAAAGAGAGAAGCAGTGCATGTGAAAAGGATCTAGGAGTCTTGGTTGACCACAAATTTGACATGAGCCAACAGTGTGACGCGGCAGCTAAAAAAGCCAATGCAATTCTGGGCTGCATCAATAGGAGTATAGCATCTAGATCAAGGGAAGTAATAGTGCCACTGTATTCTGCTCTGGTCAGACCTCACCTGGTGTACTGTGTCCAGTTCTGGGCACCACAGTTCAAGAAGGACACTGACAAACTGGAACGTGTCCAGAGGAGGGCAACCAAAATGGTCAAAGGCTTATGAGGAACGGCTAAGGGAGCTGGGCATGTTTAGCCTGGAGAAGAGGAGGTTAAGGGGTGATATGATAGCCATGTTCAAATATATAAAAGGATGTCACATAGAGGAGGGAGAAAGGTTGTTTTCTGCTGCTCCAGAGAAGCAGACACAGAGCAATGAATCCAAACTACAAGAAAGAAGATTCCACCTAAACATTAGGAAGAACTTCCTGACAGTAAGAGCTGTTTGACAGTGGAATTTGCTGCCAAGGAGTGTGGTGGAGTCTCCTCCTTTGGAGGTCTTTAAGCAGAGGCTTGACAACCATATGTCAGGAGTGCTCTGATGGTGTTTCCTGCTTGGCAGGGGGGTTGGACTCGATGGCCCTTGTGGTCTCTTCCAACTCTATGATTCTATGATTCTAAAGACAAACTCCTTGCTGTCTCAGTGCTTTATGGATGCAAGGAAGTACTGTGAAGCTGTAGGCCAGGGTTGGGCCTATTCAGGCCTGCCAGTCATTGGAGGTTGGCTCTCCAGGACTTTTTGGGCAAAGTGTGCCCACTGTTCCTGTACCTGATATCGTACACGATGTCTAAAATTGGGCTAAAATTGTCAACCGAAAGCTTTACTTTCCCAGTTCATCACTACAACAGTTATTGACACTGGGCTTCAGTAAAGCAAACAATTTAATTAGACAGCACCTATACGATATCGAGCGACAGAATAATTTGGAGACGCTAAGGAAATTTTGTCCATGGTATGACTATTTTCCACCTAGTCATTTTGACACTTTGGCACCATATTTGCAAAATTTAACCATTCCAAAATACAGACACGCTTTCACTTTCGAAAATGGAATATACTGTCTTCGGCTGTAGTTGAGGGTCAATTTCAAAAACCTCCACCAGAAAGAACGGTTATGTCCATGTGGAGATGGCAGTACTGAGTCAGTGGCTGATGTGACTTGCACTTTTTATAAAGATTTGAGGAGTGAGGTTATTAAAATATAAAGGGACCCCTGACCATTAGGTCCAGTCATGGCCAACTCTGGGGTTGCGGCGCTCATCTCGCTTTATTGGCCAAGGGAGCCGGCGTGCAGCTTCCGGGTCATGTGGCAAGCATGACTAAGCCGCTTCTGGCGAACCAGAGCAGCGCATGGAAACGCCGTTTACCTTCCCGCCAGAGTGGTACCTATTTATCTACTTCCACTTTGATGTGCTTTCAAACTGCTAGGTTGGCAGGAGCAGGGACCGAGCAACAGGAGCTCACCCCATCGCGGGGATTTGAACTGTCGACCATCCGCGTCCCCAAGTGAGGTTATTACCCTTCTACTATTGTCCATGTCGGCTGACTCAACCATCCCTATTGTGTCCTTTCTTTTAGCAGATCAAGATGATCAGGTGACAGCAAAAACTGCAAGGCTTTTAGTGGGGGCAATTAGAATAAGATCTACTATTGGATGTAAACCTCCAAAATGTACTTTGTATAGTTAAGTTTTTAACTCTATCTTCGGTACATTTTATTTTATTTTATTGCTATGGCTAGTGGCTGATGCAAATAAAGATTCTTCTGATCTGATTCATATGAAGTCAGGCACAGGAAGCTTCAAGCCACAGCTAAAATAAAGACGGTCAGATCCTGTTCCCTCCCTGCTCACTTGCTATAGACAAGCTTGGGCAAAATTTAGATCTGGCTGTATGATAGCCCTCTCTTGGACAGAAGGGAACAGGATGCTTCCTCCTTTTGGTCTGTGTATGTATCAATTAATGAGGACAAAATTATGATTTTTTAGAATCCAGCTTCTCCTCATTCAGTGCTTTAGGGTTTAACATTTGTTTGAGCCCATAGGAGCCATGAATTTCAGCAAGCTACCTGAGCTCATATTGACCCCTAAATACCATCTCCAGGAGAGTCTGGCCAACTTGAGCTTTGTGAGACCTTTCCCTATATGCATACAATCATTTCCTGTGGTTTTTTTTAAAAGAGTAATTACTAGTCTGAAACTCATCCTGAAAGCTCAAGTGTGGGGGGGAATAAGCTGATTTTTAAAGCATTAAACAGCACTTCAGACATTATCGCTCTCATTCCCAGAAGGATGCAGTTAATCGCCCAAACCATGTATTTATTACAAAACAGAGATAGTATCTCCGTCATATGTTTACACACACAGTATTCCAAAGAGCGAAGAATAAATCACACTGCAAACTTCCAAGCTAAAGAACCCAAAGGAATACTAGTGCCAATTATCAAGTCAAGGCAGAATTTGAGTCCTTTTCTGGTACGCCAGATATTGGGACAAAAACGTCTACTTTATTATACTCTGCAGCAATACCCATGCTGAGAGCTGCCTAACAAAAATAGTTTTAAAAAAATAAAAGTCCAAGGTTGCAAATCTATAGCATCAGGCCCGTAACACACCATTCCCAAAACTGCAAGAGAAATTGTTTATTCTCTGTGTTAATCAAGTCGGGGGCAGCTACTGGAAAGCATGGTGTGGTTAACTTATTTCAATCAAGGGTTTGCAATTATTCCCTCGTTCTGTGCCTCTCTTCCAGAACGAAGGCATGTCCTCCTGCCAGCCCCAAGATAACAGAATGAAAATGAGATGTTCTGCTTTTCACTTGAAGGAGTCACAAAATCCTGGATGATCCTGTGCCAACGCTTCTTTCTAGGGTGAGTCCACACGCAAAGGAGAACGGAGCTTTTGAACATCTAAGAGTTGCATAGGAATATTCCCCTTGGAATGCTGTCCAGCCCACGCCCCCCTCTGCAGGCCATGCCTCTCACCTGCCCACACCCTCAAGTGGTTTTGCCCAGCTGGATCATGTCCCGAAACTTTGATCTTGGACCCGAAACTTCCATCCCTGCTTGTTATGTACTGAGCTGAATCCTAGAACAATAGGATCCAAAATGCAGCAGTCTGATTGGTCTACAGGAGCCACCCAATCGTGCTCCAGGTGGAAGTGAAACAGTGACCTGATTGGCCTACAGGAGCAGCCAATCAGGCTCCTGGATGAAGTGAATCAACAAACTGATTGGTCTGCAGGAGCAGCCAATCAGGCTTCTGGAGGAAGTGAATCCACAACCTGACTGGCCTACAGGAGCAGCCCGGAATTAGCCAACCATGCTAACCATTGTGTAAATAATGTATATATAGCTAGACATTTGGGGGAAAGTTTCATTTATTGCTACTATGAGCTGAACAAAGAGTATGAAATTCACACTTGACTCCGAGTATGCTTCTTCTGATTTCATTTTGGTGTTGCAGTTTCACCCCTTTTGGAGCAGTATTATCGTTCACCACTGGTCAGAGGCACAAAAGTGGTGTCTTTAGATGAATGAAGACCTGGGTTTGGAGCAAGAGCCCCCAGGACAGGCATTGAATGTCTGCATCTTACCGACAGAGGAGATATCCACACGCTCATCGCTGGAGTCACGATTCATGACTTCTGTCCGATTCCTTTTAATGGTCGCCCTCCTGAGAACTAGGAAGGGCGTAGGAAAGGCAAAAAAAAAAAATCATCATGTTAATATGCTACTATAAGAAAGACACACCATAAACAAGACACATCCAAGAATGAAGGGCAAAAAAGAGAAACGTCTCACAGATGACATGGGAAAAGGACAAGTTCCTGATTTTTGCAATATGCCCAACATATTTTGGCTTAACCCTTCCCCGACCCATCATTTTTTTCTTTGCAACCCATTCCCGCCCACTTTTCCCAACTTGCCAAGGCAGCACAGCTGTACATGTGGGGGAAGTAAAAGGTAAAGGTAAAGGGACCCCTGACCATTAGGTCCAGTCATGGCCGACTCTGGGGTTGCGCCGCTCATCTCGCTTTATTGGCCGAGGGAGCCGGCGTACAGCTTCCGGGTCATGTGGCCAGCATGACTAAGCCGCTTCTGGCAAACCAGAGCAGCGCACGGAAACGCCATTTACCTCCCCGCCGGAGCGATACCTATTTATTTACTTGCACTTCGATGTGCTTTCAAACTGCTAGGTTGGCAGGAGCAGGGACCGAGCAACGGGAGCTCACCCCGTCGCAGGGATTCAAACCTCTGACCTTCTGATCGGCAAGTCCTAGGCTCTGTGGTGTAACCCACAGTGCCACCCGTATGTGGGGAAAGTAGCCTAGTGGAAAAAGCAGCAGGCCGAAGAAGCATTCTGCATCTCCCCATGGATATCAAATTTCAGGGTGCGTCCCCCCACTTACCTTCTAATGCCGATGTGCCAGAATTCTTGTTCTCTTCAGCCAGCATGACTTCCTCTATGTAAAGATGCAAAAAGATAATAAAAGAAGTTTAGGAATATATTTGTCAACCATCTAATCAGCAAAACAAAAGGGACAATATTATTTGGCGATATGAGACTAATCACATCATGGCTGTGGTAGGACCATTTGTCCACATCTATTCTACCTTGTGGGGAGAAAAAGAATCTTGTTCACTTGCGTATTTCTTTCTTTCTTTTTTTTAAAAAAGAGCATGTTATGTAGGTTTTATGTGAATTCCAAATGTCTTTTAAGCTGAAGATATAGTTTTAAAAATGGCACAGCATATTTGAGCAACATAGAAAACAAAAGGCAGGTGTGCACTCCTACGCAAGAGGCGTACAGTTAGGGAGCACTCAGCCAACAAACTAAAAAAGCCACCCTCAAACAACAAAACTTCAAGAAACTCACGGAATGTGACCGAAAATGGAAGAGTTTTATCACTATGTTCCAAACTGTATCCAGTATACGTCTATGGCTTGCAATATAACTGCATTCCACACACTACAAAACTTCAGTGGCAACCAACGTGATATTTCATTTCTGGCAGTGAAGCCTCTGACATTTGTTGAACGAGCTAGTACAAATCTATGGAATGTCCACAAACATTCCAACTTCTCAGCAACAAAGTATTCACCGTAGAAGTTTAGGTGAGAAAGGATCGTTGACACAACAGGCACTAGGAGCTGCTGTGCAAAGCAGGCCAAGGAAACTGACTGAAGGAGGCACCGGAAGATGGAAAACCTAAGGGACAGGTAACCTGGAGGCAGGTTAGTTGAAGGGAAGAGACACGGAAGGGGAAGGGATGCAGGAACCTGAGGGAAAGTCAGGTGGAACAGTCTCAGGACTAGGGAGCAGTCAGTATGGGTTACCAAACCTAGACCCTGGAAAGACTCCTGCGCCACTGAGAGTTGCAAACAAGGGGCAATTCTGCCAGCTATGACTTCAGCAGCATTGTGATCTAGAAATCCTAAGGGGCAGCGGGGCAGAGGAACAGTGATAGGATGGAGCTCTGAATTAACTTCACATTTTAATTTGAACTACTAAGCTAATACTTTGATTCCAGACTAATGAGAATGCAATTGAGTAGATTGGAAGTCTAACTCAAAGGTGGGGTGAGGGGTGGTGGATGGTGATGGGAAAAGGAATTATCTGTGGGATTGAGTGTAGGTATGTTTAAATATTTTTAAGTATTGTATGAAATGTTTGCTTGTATATTCGCAATAAATGTGTATTAATGCTGAATTATTTTAATAATAAAAACTTTTTTTAAAAAAAGAGAATGCAATACTGTAATATTGCTAAGAGGACTTAAAGGTAAAGGTAAAGGGACCCCTGACCATTAGGGCCAGTCGCAGACTACTCTGGGGTTGCGGTGCTCATCTCGCTTTATTGGTCGAGGGAGCCGGCGTACAGCTTCCGGGTCATGTGACCAGCATGACTAAGCTGCTTCTGGCGAACCAGAGCAGCGCACGGAAACGCCATTTACCTTCCCGCCAGAGAAGGTATTTATCTACTTGCACTTTGATGTGCTTTCAAACTGCTAGGTTGGCAGGAGCAGGGACCGAGCAATGGGAGCTCACCCCGTCGTGGGGATTCGAACCACCAACCTTCTGATCGGCAAGCCCTAGGCTCTGTGGTTTAGCCCACAGTGCCACCCACGTCCCCATTAAGAGGACTTAAATTTCCCAAAATGGTTTTGCAAACTGCGCACTAAAAGAAGGCAGTTTCAGGGCACAGAAGGGCATGGGCCGTGTACACAGGTTTCAGTCGTCGGCAGCTCTGGCTCTCTCCTGACGGTTTGCTGTTGTTCCAAGCTGACAGCTGGATTGACTCCACATCCTACCCTGACCCCAGATCTACTTCACCTGCTTTATCTATCCAAGCCCGGTAGCCGTTCAGCTCCCGTTCAATCTGCTGCTGCCTCCTCAGTTTCATGAAGGCCCGGCGATTTTCCACTCTCTCTCTCTCTTTGGCAAATTCCCTGTAGAGGCAGGAAGGAGACCAAGATCCTGTTAGAAAAAGACTTTCTGCAGCGCTACAGCACTGAGTTGTATACTGCATGAGACAGCCATGGCGCGGAGGGGTGGGAAGAAGGCTGTCTTAGTTTGTGGCGGGGGAAGCAAGGAGAAAACCCATACAGGTGAATCTGGAGAGAGAGAAGCAATGAGCTCAGAGCAGGTCAGCTGAAAGCGATTGCCAGGGGTTTGTATTTACTTATTCATTACTAGATTCCCAGCCCACCTTTGCCTCCAAGGGGCAAAGGCGGGATACGTGATTCCTCTTACAACACAGCAGGTTTGGCAGACTGGTTCAAGATTACCCACTGGGTTTCATAGACAGGTATTTGAACCGGGGTCTCCCTGGTCCTTTTATTTATTTATTTATTTATTTTGCATTTTATTGTTTTATTCATTTAGTGTACAATCTTTACAAATAAAGACTTCACATCCAAAATAAAATCATAAATGGTAAAACCTTGAGTCTCATGTTTTCATTTAGACTAATCTCTTCTCAGATTCTATTATTTTAATATTCCTGAATGTTTGTTTCCTTGTTTTAATTCCTTATTCTCAATCTCTTAAATCCTATATATATCTTTAACCATTTTTCAATTAGTTCCCTCATCTCCCTCCCCCAAGACCCATTGCTTCCTTCCACCCATACATACAGGTTTTTTTTTGTTGCGTTACCTTCTGTTTATATTTGTTGTTCAATCTTTGTTATGATATTATCCTATGTCCTTGTGCCCTTTAAGCTATTGCATATTAATTTTGAAGCTCCAAAACCAACTCTTTTCATATAGACCTTTACTCATTCCCACTCTTTATAAAATTTTTGAGTAGGACAACTTCTAATTGATGCTGTTAACTTTGCGATTTCCGCAAATTCGCAAATTTAGGCTCTCCATTCTAGTAATTCTGGTATTTTGTCTGTTTTCCAATTTTCCGCCAGGTCTCCCTCGTCCTAATCTAATCTCCTTTAACCTCTATACCACAGTGGATTGAGCTCAGGTGAAAGAAGGACCTTTGCCCAACTCTCCAAGCTTGTTTATGTGTGTTTGTGCAAATTGGACTCAGAGGCTGTTGACACCCCCTGAAAGCCAACCAATGCCTACCACGCCTCATTGTTAACAAATCAAGCCAAGGAATCACTCGCTCAAAGCTCCTCCCCACTCGAAACCCACCACAAGTGAGTGCAAATAATCATAACCAAACACTGGAGAGACCTGTCAGGAGTAAGAATGGACCAATGGTACCAAATAGTATGGGAAACAGCCCTACTAGAAAAATTAACCAATAAACTGAAACTGGCACGGGGACAAATAGAAGAAGACGCCTTCACCCCAGTATGGTTCCCCTTTACCACATACATAGCCCAACAAGACAATGACAAGAATCCGCCAACAGCATATGAATCAATATGGCTAACCTAATCCAAAACACACACACACCCCACTCACACATGAAAACAAAGCGCACCACAGTTAATCACAAAAGAACAACCACACCCTACACCAACCCCAACCTCTCTCACCACCAAAGGAACACAAGCAGATAGCAGAGAACCTGCACAAGCAATGCTGACACAAAACCCCACCCAAGTAAAATAGAAACATGGCCACCTGACCCCACCCCTACTCGCCTTTCCACCCTCCACCTCTTTCCCCCTTTTCTTCCTATTGTAGCACTAATGTCTCAACAAACGAAACTGATCTGTATAAATGTTACTTGGAAAAGAAAAAAGAGACAATGCTCATACTTTTGTAAACCAAGATTTTTTAAAAAATAAAAATAAAAACACACTAAATAAAATAAAATAAATGCAAGTCCTCTGGGAGTGGGGAAGGGGTATTTTGGGGTCTTTGATGCCTGACTCCCCCCCACCCCCTTTCATTCTCAGCTTCCTTCAGACTTAAGTTTGCAAATGTGGGTGGAACACATGAGGAGTATGAAATAAGAGACAACGCCCCCCCTTTTAACTTATGGCTATTTTACTCATTTGCTGGGAGGCTGTTTTCCTAACTCATCCCTTCCCTCCCGGCAACCTTCGCTGACCGCAGCTTTCCAAGGACAACTTTAAATGATGTGGGTTGCGCAGGTGGGAGGGCTGAAGCGGAGCTAACAGGCAAGCTTGGCAAAGGCAGGCGAGAGGAGGAGGGTTTCGAAAGCCACGCTTGAAAGCCGAAAACCTTGGCTTGCAGTCCAGGGGATTCGGAAGAGCATGAACGATAAAGTAAGACCTTGTGCATAATTCAGAGGGCAGGGCTGCTGGCTTCCTGCTGTCCGAACCAAACCTCTCTCCTGCCTCTTCAATACATGCTTATAATTCCACACATTCACTGCGCACTGACTTTCAGCAGGCAAAGGATTCATTCTCTCTCTCTTTTACACACACACACACACACACACACACACACAGGCTGATGGGCTGGGGGCGTGGGTGCATTATTCAAAGGAAATGTGTTTTGCTGCAGCCATGCTGCAGAGTCGCAGAATCTTCTGAAGGTGTGGAAGGGTGGGTGGAAAGGAAGACAGGAGAGGGAGCAGGAGAAGAATGCAGGTCCCCCGGGAATACTCCAGGCTCCCTTGGCAACCACGATCCTCACAAGGAGGAAGCTCTGTGGAGCCCACACAACCCTCTGTCTTCTTCTCCATCACACCTGCAAAACCGACAAGCAGCAGCACAAAAAACAACCCCTGATGACCCAAATGAGCATACGGTCTTTCTCTCTTCGCTTGTACAGCTCTGGGACCTCTTCCACTGAAATAGGCTCCAATTAACCTGACTCCACAAAAGGATGGCCAATTCACAAAGACAAGCAAGCCCATGTTAAGCATCTAACAAGCTCAGGCCAATGTCCCATAAGGCTGCTGATGCAAAGCAGGCATAGACTTGGTTGGGTTCTTCAATGGGGGTGGGAAGGAGGTTGACCAGGAGACCTCTATATGGGCAGATTGCAAATATAAGAAAGGTTTCTTTGGAAATTGCATTTTTTTAAAAATTAAAATAAATAGTCTCTTCACACATGATGCTTTGCAATGAAATGGGCACTTGATAGAGAGCTACCATCAACCCCACCTTTCTAATTAGTATACCTGTTAGGTACACGTGTTTCCAAAAAATACACTTGTCTCATTTGCACATGACATTTCCTTTTTTTAAGTCTACAGTGTGCACCTTAAATTGGACCTAGATAGATTTATGGGATAAAGATACTGTTATCGGTTCCCACCACAGAAAGTTTAATTTATTGGTTTGTTGAATTTGTATCCTGTCTTTGCACCAAATGGTACTTATGACACAGCTGGTAGCAATGTCAAAAAATAAAAGCAGCATACAATAAAAGCCAATCAAATACAAACTAAAAAAAACCCATAAAAACAAGGCAGGTAAAAACATCAGTAAAAACTACCAGTTAAAACCATTTGCAAGTCTATAGCACTGATGGATTTATAAAGAAAAGTTACGTGTCATTGGCTGCAACGATAAACCCCATCAGAAGATTAAAGTGAGCAATTGCCCCAAGAGCACAATTTGCTTTTTACGAGCCCAGTTCTAGTTCAGAAACCCTGCTGCACTTCAAGTTTCACCATCAGGAGTGTGGGAATGACTATGGTTTCTAGTCAAAAATCAAGGGCAGACCACACATCTGAAATGCACTTACTCCTTTGGTGTGCCTGTATTTGTAGAAGAGAGTTCCGGGTACCTTCTGGTCTTCTTCACGGCTTCTGCACAACACTACTTTGGAAAGTTCCTTGAAACCCAGTTTTTCCCCCTCCCCTATTAAAGAGTACTCTCTGTCACAGTACAGTGTGGTGTAGTGGTTAAGAGCGGTAGACTCATAATCTGGTGAACTGGATTCACTTCCCTGCTCCTCCACATGCAGCTGCTGGGTGACCTTGGGCCAGTCACACTTCTCTGAAGTCTCTCAGCCTCACTCACCTCACAGAGTGTTTGTTGTGGGGGAGGAAGGGAAAGGAGATTGTTAGCCGCTTTGAGACTCCTTCGGGTAGTGATAAAGCGGGATATCAAATCCAAACTCCTCCTCCTCCTCCTCCTCTTCTTCTTCTTCTTCTTCTTCTTCTTCTTCTTCTTCTTCTTCTTCTTCTTTTATGATGCTCATGCTGTCCTTTAGAGAGTCTCTACACCTCTTGCTGAAGGGACGCGGGTGGTGCTGTGGTCTAAACCACAGAGCCTAGGGCTTGCTGATTTGAAGGTCGGCGGTTCGCCGGTTCCCTCGACCAATAAAGTGAGATGAGCGCCACAACCTCAGGGTTGTCCATAATTGGACTTAATGGTCAGGGGTCCCTTTACCTTTTTACCCCTCTCACTAAACTGGCACTGACCGGAACAATGACTTGGTAACCTAGATTAGAAGGATGGCTAAGGCCTATTCAGGAGTTCAAGGAATGCGTCGGAGAGATCACAGATGCCTGTTGAGTGGGAAGGTTTTAAGGGGGCTTCTTCACATGGGGGTCTGGATGCAATTGGGAATCCCCTCCAGGATCGTGCAGGATTCCCAGTTGTGGGAAGGATTCTCAGCACATTCAGCTGAATGTACAAAGAATTCTGCTTCAGGCATTGAGCCTCAGCTCTTAACAGAGTCAATGGGGGCACTGGGAAACACATGTCCCCCCCATAGTATTGCCACACACGCTATTTAAACAGCTGCATAGGGCTTTAGTTGCTGCAGTTTTGCCACTGAGGCTAAATTCACCATAAAATATCAAAAAAATCAATAGCTGCCACTACCTAATAGGCTGAAAGAGCAATAGGGGCTTTCTGCACCGATGAAAGGTTTAACTAGGATATCAAATGAAACTCTGCCACTTTCCAGTCGCTAACCACCCATGACCTCAAAAGAGCAAAAGAAAGGGCACGGAGACTTGACCAAAGGGACAACAGTATTAATGTGGGAAGGGAGTAGATGAGTTAGCAGCCTCTCCGATCAGACCTGCTGTTAAGTTTATTAACACAGAGAGAATTGTTGCGGGCAAGAAAACAAAAAGAGCAAAATGATTTTAATGATACATACTTGCTCTAGCTGGCATCATCGGTGGGTCTGTTATGTTTTACTTGGCCGCAGAAGTTGTATAGAATAAAGCAGTAATTTTGACTCTGAAATTAATGTCTTTCTCTGCCATCTTGGCAGAAAAGGTAGAGTGGAATCCAGACAGAAGACTGTACATTAATTGGAAATTGATGTTAGGACACAATCTGATTCAGGAATCATTCTCAAATATAGGATGGATGGAGGAAGCCAAGTGTGTCCTTATCCGGGCCAATATACAATTAGAGTCTACGTTGAAAAAAATGGGAGTCTTGTA
The DNA here is from genome assembly GCF_965113315.1 of Podarcis vaucheri. Lineage (NCBI taxonomy): Eukaryota > Metazoa > Chordata > Lepidosauria > Squamata > Lacertidae > Podarcis > Podarcis vaucheri. The sequence goes on from NC_138764.1 coordinate 17,606,743, forward strand.
ACCTTTCCACCAATTTACCTCAAACAAACATGAACTGATGTGTAATTTCCTGGATTTCCCCATGATCCCTTGTGAAACTCTTTAAGAATTACCCAGAGGATACCACCTGGATATCCTAATTTGTTAAGTTTTAATTTGTCAATAATGCCCAGAGCATCTTCTGTTGTCACCCCTATTGGGCTCCATTCTGCCTTCCTGACAAAGCTAGCTCATGGAGGCACGATGATGGGAAGAGTGCTAATTGCAGGGTGAAAAGACTGATCTTATTTGACAAGACATAGCTAAGCAAATGGATCCATATGTTCATGTTTTGCAGTTCCCTTTGGTTCTGAGAACAAGACCTCACAGTGAAACTTGGCTCAGGTTCAACGCAGCTCAATGCAGCTCATACAGGTGATGTTTTGCTTAACGTGCACTTTCAGAGGATATTTTAATGAGCAGGTTCATTCTGTTATTAATAACGCTGAAGATTCACCTCCATCTTTGAGCTCTAAGGTGTTCAGCAAGAAGCTGACTAATGGCAGCAATTTGAGATAAATAGGTGGTTCTTTCACGAAGGCAAAATATCTTTCTTACTTACTTAAATACCTAGCTAACCACAAGAAATATGTAAGAGAAATCAGACCAGGAGGGGCAAATCAGGCTGAAATGCTGCCATAAATTGCTGCCATAAATGTTAGACACAAGGACTGATAAGCTGTGAGCTCTCTTTAGTTTAGTTTTCATACTAAAGTTCCTATTTGCTCATGTGGACCACTGCTACACCTACTGCTACACATTCTGCCTCTGAATGTACAAATGAACCTTAAAAGTTGAGTTCTTTTTCCTTCAGAGAAAACCGATCCCAGAAAGACCACCCACAGCTTATCAAAGGCAGAAGATGAAAATAGTAGTGGACTAGTCCTGTTCTCAGCAGGTATGAAACCAGAGTCAAGTTTCCTTTCTCGCACAGTTCACTTCCTTCCTATATTGTTGTGAGATCATAAAGAATCTGGCAAGGGTCCCATCTAGCACATCATTCTGTTTCCAACTGTGGTCAGGCATATATACCTCTGGGCAGATGACCAACAGCCAGGACTTAAAGGTTGCCAACAACTAGAACAGTCTTTCCCCTGTTGTTTATTCCCAGCACCTGGAACTAAGAGATACACTACGTCTGAACGTGGAAATTCCATTGAGCTAATAGCTATTGGGACGCGGGTGGCGCTGTGGGTTAAACCACCGACCCTAGGACTTGCCGATCAGAAGGTGGGCGGTTCTAATTCCTACGACAAAGTGAGCTCCTGTTGCTCAGCCCCAGCTCCTGCCAACCTAGCAGTTTGAAAGCACACTCCAGCGGGAAGGTAAACAGCATTTCCGTGTGCTGCTCTGGTTCGCCAGAAGCGGCTTAGTCATGCTGGCCACATGACCCGGAAGCTGTACGCCAGCTCCCTCGGCCAATAAAGCCAGATGAGTGCCGCAACCCCAGTCGGTCACGACTGGACCTAATGGTCAGGGGTCCCTTTACCTTTACCTTTAATAGCTATTAGCCACAGTATACTTGTCTTCCAAGAATGTGTCCACTCCTTTGTATAGCCATCTAGCCTTCTGAAAACAATTTTTGTGAATTTTTATGTTGCACTGAATAGTCATGGGAGCACACAAGTTGTCTGTTCAGAACCTACTACCAATTAGTTTTACAGGGTGATATCATTTCTCCACACCATGATGTCATTTCTTACGGACTTCTAGGGGTCATTTTTGTTTTCTAATCTAAAAGAATCCAAAAACACTTTAGAGTTTCTTTGTAAGAAAGGACATCAACCTCTCAATCATTTTCATTGCCCCTTTCTGTAGACCTTTTCCTGCTCAACAACATCTTTTGACATAAGCAAGAGTGAAACTGGTGTGGCGGAAGGCTGGAAGCCCAACGGCAGATGGAGCTGGAGCACAGGACAGGCAGAGCCAACTAATTCCGGTTTTGTCCCCCATCTTCCTCTCTGTTGAGTTCTCTTAAGGAGATATGGAGGCACCTCTGAAAAGACACTGTCCCTGGTCCTCGTCAGTTTGATGGACATTCACAGTAAACCTATAAGCAAGGTCTGTGAGGTGGATCTTAAAACACAGGCAGGAACTTTAGTAGAAGAAGAAGAGTTTGGATTTGATATCCAAGAAGGGAAGAAGAAAAAGGAGGAGGAGGAGGAGGAGGAGGAGGTGGTTGTTTGGATTTGATATCATGCTTTATCACTACCCTAAGGAGTCTCAAAGCTGCTAACAATCTCCTTTCCCTTCCTCCTCCACAACAAACACTCTGTGAGGTGAGTGGGGCTGAGAGACTTCAGAGAAGTGTGACTAGCCCAAGGTCACCCAGCAGCTGCATGTGGAGGAGCAGAGATGCGAACTCGGTTCACCAGATTACGAGTCCACCGCTCTTAACCACTACACCACACCTGCACACAAGGGCATTAATGAGGTTAAGGAGGAGGAGGAAGCCAGAGCCAACCCAGGAAAGGTTGTCAGTACAAAGGCAGGGAGGGTAGGGCTGGCTGAGGGGAAGCAAAGGGCTCGACCCACACTAAGGGCCTTCTCGGTAGTGGCACCCGCCCTGTGGAACGCCCTCCCAGCAGATGTCAAAGAGAAGAACAACTACCAGACTTTTAGAAGACATCTGAAGGCAGACCTCTTTAGGGAAGCTTTTAATGTCTAACAGACTACTGTATTTTAATACTTTGCTGGAAGCCGCCCAGAGTGGCTGGGGAAACCCAGCCAGATGGGTGGTGTATAAATAATAAATTATTATTATAATTTTCACCTGCACTCCCCCCCTTTTTTTGCCCACTGCTTTCCCCATGAAAACCCGCTCTTTAACTCTTTGGGCAATGTGCAGGAAACCCAAATTGCAGTTTGTGGGCACTGTGGGTTAAACCACAGAGCCTAGGATTTGCCGATCAGAAGGTTGGCGGTTCGAATCCCCGTGACGGGGTGAGCTCCCATTGCTCGGTCCCTGCTCCTGCCAACCTAGCAGTTCGAAAGTACGTCAAAGTGCAAGTAGATCAATAGGTACCGCTCCGGCGGGAAGGTAAACGGCGTTTCCGTGCGCTGCTCTGGTTCGCCAGAAGCGGCTTAGTCATGCTGGCCACATGACCCGGAAGCTGTACGCCGGCTCCCTCGGCCGGTAAAGCAAGATGTGCGCCGCAACCCCAGAGTCGGTCACAACTAGACCTAATGGTCAGGGGTCCCTTTACCTTTACCTTTACTGAGTCAGAGTTAAAGAGCAGGTTTTCCTGGGGGACAAAAAAACAAAAAGCACTCAGACAACAGACCAGGAAAGCACGAAGCTGTGGCTAGAAAGTGTAGGTATTTCAAATGCAGCTGTACCACAACCCCACGAATTTATATAAAAGCATTCAGATAGTGGCACTTCACCCTCTACAACCAATTTCCTAATAAGCCTTAAAATGCTGCCGCGCACTGAGTTGACATTTTCATTGAGCTACCTGTATCCATATTTTCCGTTTAAAGATCAGCAGTTTCACATCTGCATCCTTCAAAGAACTCTCAGGCGAATGTCATCTGGCTCTGCTGACTTGTTAACTTGCAATTTGTCAATTAGCATTAAAACTCCATCATTTGTCACCTCTGTTTGACATAACTCCTCAGTTTCCCTGTCGCCTCACAAAATAAGAGTTCAGATGGGGAAATGTGTCTCCATTTTCTTTCACATGAAGACTCACACCTTTCGCCTCTCCAGAACCTGCTTTCAGTACACCTTTTGTGGTCTCAACGTCCTATCAAATTTAACAGTCCTGGTAAGCTTAACTATCCCAATGCATTATTTTGAAAAAACAAAGCCCACGATTTTTTGGGTTTGTGCTTTTAGCATAACTTTTTAATGTGAATCTTATGGACTTTTAATGCCTGTTTTTACACTGCTGCTTAATCACACTAGCATCCCCTTTGAAGTCTTTATACACAGTCTAAATCTGCGGTGATATCGATGTTACACTTTGCTCCAATCCATTAATATTTACTAAAGTACCTTCTTGCAATTTGATGCTACCCTTTCTCTCACCATCTCCTGCAACCACATCAGTCATTATTCTGCATCCTGACATCTTTCCATGGCACAGCCTTTGTACCCTTCTCTGCCTCGATGCCTCAGCTATAAGTCCTCACTCAGGTCCTATCCTCCTGCACACCTTGGCCACCTTCCTGTAGGAATGGAATTAGACACTAGGAGAGAATCTGTGGTTTAGTTATTATCCTTCCTTGCAGCTTAAACTTGGAAGCCAAGTCAATGTTGATTTAACCTTCCAGAAACAATAATCCAGGATGATGTGAGGCAGACTGTATTTTCCTGGTATTGCCCCTTTTCTCCCCCTTAAAAACAACAATCACACAAGCATTGCTTTGTGAATAAATAAAGATAGTATTTATTTACATAATCTATATCTCAAAGCATCAGTTACTGCAGCCAAATGACGGGAGTTTTATAACAACTATCTAAGTTACAAATGTATAAAATGTAAGTTCAAAAGTGGTCTCTGAGCTGCACGTGTTGTCAACTTGGCAACATGGTGGAGAGATGCCCAGACAGGAAAGAAGCATGTTGTGTTACAGTTTCCTGCCAAAACAAAGGAAGTGATCTCACAGAGTTCTCTCTAGCAATTTTTATAGGACAGCTCAGGATGTAAACAGGAGTGTGAACCAGATTAAGCATCATTCCTTCTCCATGTTGAACTCTGCGAGTGTGCACGTGTGGAATCTCAAAAAGAGGATTCTCAGCAAACAACTATTGCCAGGATTCTTTTGGAGGAAACTATAAATCAAATAAAACCAATATACCTCTGTAGCAATACATGTGTATCACACATTGTTTCTTGAAATCTTGCCTGGAACGTTTCTCCCTTTCTCCCTTTAGCAGTTTCTAAGAAGCAGGATGAAGGCACAGGGAGAAGAAATGGTAAGTGTATAGGGCAAAAGAACCTAAATATTACAACAGGAATGGAGAGCTTGAGAGGGTGGCAAGTAACACGCAGAGTATATCATCTGGTCTGATGGATCCACAAGTTGCAACCCATCTGCCATCCTCCTTGCTTGGCTCCCGCTCCTTTCAGTTTCCATAGGAATTCTCTTCTTCTTTGGCAATCTCTCGTGGCCAAGTAAGATGGTCTTCCATGAACACGGTCATAACAGTGAGACTGTAAGTGACTGTGGAGGCCAATTCTGGATCCACACGTCCTTCGACAGTGGGGACATAGGTTTCCAGGCAGGAGTTGATCACGGTGAGGGTTTGCCAAGCGTGCCTTCCTCTTAGCATGTTTCTCCCTTGCGTCCTGAGTTTGAGCGTCTTGAAAGTCCACAACACCTTTGGTAAAGGCTGTTCTCCAGTTAGAGCGCTCGCAGGCCAGTGTTCCCCAGTTTTCTGTGTTTATACTACATTTTTTTTAGATTTGCCCTGAGAGAGTCTTTAAACCTCACTCGCTGGATCATCACCTTGTCATGGCGAGTGGGCTTGTACATTCCTATGACCCTTGTGAGCAAAGCCATGGGGAGTCTCGTACTCCCAGCAGGGTCACCCAAGGCGGCAAGGTCAAAGGGGAGGAACTAGACTGATTCAAGAAGTCCTCAATGGCAGAAAAGGCGGAAGGTAACAAGTAGGATGTTACAACAGCTGTGAAGGTGGATGAAGGCTGCAGCAGATAAAAATCTACCAGTCGTCGTGACACTCATGCCATTGGAATAGAGCCTTACTGCAAAGACTGTGCGTTGGTTAGCGTGCACTGATCTATACACATAAAAACAAATTAACGAACAGGTGTCTTTCAGAAACCCAAACTCGCCGTGCGAATTCTACCTCCCCATTAGCAAGGAACAGCCCCTCCCTTAAAGGAGAGAAACCTAAGTCCTCCACAGACCACAAAACAGTGTGTGCAGGGAATCTGATAGCTACAATCAGATGCTAATGAACTCGGGGGCTCCAGCACAGGGTGAAACTTTATTTCTGCAAGGTTCTTTGGTGAGGGGGTCTTAAAAACACGTTTTGGGGTGTGAGAATTTCAGATCTGTTCTGTTGGGGGCAGTGGGCCAGCATGGTCCTTCCGTTTAGCATGCTCCTTTGATTTTGTTCACGTAAAGCTTTGTTTAGAGATTCAGGGTCTCTCAGTGTTGTCATGACAACCCAGTCAGCAGAACATACCCACACACCTGCCTCCCAGGATGGCATGGTCTATAAAATATACATATCCATAGCCTAAGTGTGTGTACACACATACAAGAATTAGCATACATGGCCACGACTAATGCGGGTATGTTTATTCATGCATTATGCCATTACACAAGTCCTTAAAGCCTGCATAAAGCAATATTAACTAGCAAAGATGTTTGATGGCTTTGGTCGTCTATATGCCAACCAATCACGTAGGAAAACCTACATCAGACAGGGATCTGAGTTGCAACTCAAGTAAATCAGATTTACGAAAATTCCAAGTTAATAATAATAAAACGTGCTGCCATCTGCCTTATTGCAGGGCAGGTTCGAGAGTAAACCATACGTGGAACGAGTCTGCCCCATGGCTTGATGGAGGTAGAAACCGTCTCTCATGCCTTGTTATGCTGCCATTTCTACGGGGATATACGCTCGGTATTTATTACCCCTGCTATGCAAAAATTTCCAAATGAATCCAAACTTCAGTGTCTAAAATCCCTGATAGAGGACAAGGATCCTGAGATCATGTTAAGAGCCAAATTCTGTGTGATTGCCATAAAACTTAGGGAACAAGCTGTGCTATCATAATGATTAAGGCCTTAAATGATAATTTTACGTTATATGTTGGTGACTAAGTTTAAATTTATATATATTTTTAACTGTTGCTATATCTGTGGTGTCCCTGTTATACCTAATTGCAAATTCAAATGTATCCCTATTGTGTTTTATGATTTCCTTGATATTGTATGCAGGCTGGAACTGGTCTGTGACCGAAATAATAAATTCTAATAGACTATATGGGACTGGCTGAAATGACTGGCAGAGTCCGTGACCAGGGGAAAGAGACGGCGGATGAAGACTGGAAGAAATTTAAAATTTATCTTAAGAAACATTGTAAAATTAAGGAATGCTAAAATGTTGAGGTTTTAGAAAAAAGGGGATTACAGCTGTAATTACAGTTGGCCACACCAACTCGGCCCCTTACACACTGACCAGATGCTTGGAAGCTGTGGCTGGATGGTTTTGTGGGAGCCGATTGAAACTAAATCCTTCGAAGACAGAGGTCCTATGGCTAGGTCGGGATAGCATGGGGATGAGGGACCAACTCCCTTCTCTTGCGGGGGCCCAATTAGTGCCATTGCCTTCCGTTAAGAGTTTGGGTGTAATCTTTGACGCCTCCCTTTCCATGGAGGCACAAGTCACAGCAACAGCCAAGGCGACATTTTTCCACCTTCGCCGCATCAAGCAGTTGGTCCCTAATTTTTCCCGCCCCGACCTGGCCACAGTGATCCATGCGACAGTCATCTCCAGGCTTGACTACTGTAATTCGCTCTACGCGGGGCTGCCCTTGAAGCTGTCCCAGAAACTCCAGCGGGTACAGAATGCTGCAGCGAGGCTCCTCACGGGGTCTCTGCCATGGGAGCATATTCATCCAGTGCTTTTCAAGCTGCACTGGCTCCCGGTGGAGTACAGGGTCAGATTTAAAGTGCTGCTTTTGACCTTTAAAGCCCTTCACGGCCTAGGACCCTCGTACCTACGGGACCGCCTTGCCTGGTATGCCCCACGGAGAGCCTCAAGGTCCATAAATAACAACACCCTAGTGGTCCCAGGCCCTAAGGAAGTTAGATTGGCTTCAACCAGAGCCAGGGCCTTTTCAGCACTGGCCCCAACTTGGTGGAACGCTCTGTCTCATGAGACCAGGGCCCTGCAGGATCTGATTTCTTTCCGCAGGGCCTGTAAGACAGAGTTGTTCCGCCTGGCCTTTGGATTGGAGCCAATTTGATTCCCTCCCCCCCCCCTTTTTTCTTTTTTCTTTTCCTTCTCCTGCAATGAGGCTTCATTTTAATATTTTAATGTTCCATTATTTTAATGTTGTATTTTATTTTTGTTTTTAAGTTGTAATCACTCATCTTGTTTTTATTATTGCTTGTAAGCCGCTCTGAGCCCGGCCTTGGCTGGGGAGGGCGGGGTATAAATAAAAAATTATTATTATTATTATTATTATTATTATTATTATTATTAGATTAAGTAAAAGAAAAGAATAAGGGAAAATTTGATAAAACCAAGGGGCAGGATTTGCTGAAACAAATTTGGAAATTGGGATGCAGAAAGGGGAGGTATGGGGAAGTCGGTGAAGTAAGGTTTAAGAAAAAAGGATTCGAAATTATACATGTTTGTTTATGTGTTTGTTTGTTTGTATTGTGTAATATTTGTGTTTTTAAAAATTGTGAAAAACCAATTAAAATTTTATAAAAAAACAATGAAATAATAAATTCTAATGATTATGATGACGATGTAATATTTATGTTACCTGCTGACATGACTAATTTTGCTGCGAGCTGTTGTAAGGGACTGATAGTTTGGGAAAGCAGCTAGTAGGCTTTTGAGAATTAGTAAAGAACACATAGATGTTAAGGACTAAACATGAAATGATATAGCAATTTTCAATGTTCAGATAAGGTCTGCACATAGAAGCACAATGTATTTCCACATACAGAGGAGATTTGCATCTCCATGAAGGCTGGTCTTCCTTCAGTCACAGGAATGAGGCAGACTTTTCCTCACTGCTACATCTGTCCTTAAACACAGCACTTTGCTCCTTATGGAATCCACTGCCAATGAGAGCCCATTTCTTGGGGGGGGGGGGAGGAGAAGGAGGTTTGGCTGCTTTATGTATTTATTTAAAATGAATTAAAAAATAAAGTTAATATGCTGCTTGACTGTTCCCCAATAACCCCCCTGACTGCAGCCTGCTTTTCTCAGAATAGTTGGAGAGAGTCCAAGGGTTCATTCCCTGTATATAATTTTTTATCAAATTTTCTGTTTTGCAATTTAAAGTGCTCATTTTTACATCCTTAATATATTGGTCATAGAATCATAGAATCATAGAGTTGGAAGAGACCACAAGGGCCATCGAGTCCAACCCCCTGCCAAGCAGGAAACACCATCAGAGCACTCCTGACATATGGTTGTCAAGCCTCTGCTGAAAGACCTCCAAAGAAGGAGACTCCACCACACTCCTTGGCAGCAAAGTCCACTGTCGAACAGCTCTTACTGTCAGGAAGTTCTTCCTAATGTTTAGGTGGAATCTTCTTTCTTGTAGTTTGGATCCATTACTCCGTGTCCGCTTCTCTGGAGCAGCAGAAAACAACCTTTCTCCCTCCTCTATGTGACATCCTTTTATATATTTGAACATGGCTATCATATCACCCCTTAACCTCCTCTTCTCCAGGCTAAACATGCCCAGCTCCCTTAGCCGTTCCTCATAAGGCAGGGGTCTGCAACCCGCGGCTCCGGAGCCGCATGCGGCTCTTTTACATCTTTGCTGCGGCTCTGGGGCGGATACTAGCGAGGGGAGGAGGCGCATTATGCGCCCCGACACTCCTCACTGTGGCGGGCGCTGTACTGGCTGCGACGTCGCATGGGGGCGGTGTGTGCGTTAGTCACACACCATCCCGACGTCACCTTCCCGCCCGCTGTCAAATCGTGGCTCCGGAGATATATTTGTTTTAAATGTCGCAATGGTTTTGCGGCTCCCAGTTGTTGTTTTTTCTTCGGAAACGGGTCCAAGTGGCTCTTTTTGTCTTAAAGGTTGCAGACCCCTGTCATAAGGCATCGTTTCCAGGCCTTTGATCATTTTGGTTGCCCTCCTCTGGACACTTCCCTTCTTCCTGTTCCATGGTTCATTTTACATATCATAAATCCCTGCATATTTTACAAAAACCATACCATTCATTATTCCATTATTTCATCTTTCAAAACCAGCTCACACTGTTGAATTTTTCTTAATGCTGCCAACGTTTTCAGCTGTACACAATTATTTCCCATATATTCAATAAACATTATCCAGTCTTCTTTAAACGTATGTTCTTTTTGTTCTCTTATTCTATATGTTAAGTCTGCAAGCTGCACAAATTCTGTCAACTTAAGTTGCCACTCTTCTTTGGTTGGGACCTCGCTCGTTTTCCATTTTTTGGGTTAACAAAACACCGGCCGCAGTGGTGGCATACATAAATAACCTTTTTTGACACCTGGGAATTTCAGTCTGAATTATCCCCAACAGAAAGGACTCTGGGTTTTTTTTGGGGGGGGGAAGTACTTTGAAACATTTTTTTCAATTCATTATGGATCATTTCCCAATACTTTTTACCCTTTTACAAGTCCACCACATATGAAAAGGGTCCATTCCCAAAGGGGGTCTGTAACTGTAACCATTCTTTCATATGGATAAGCCAAGCCTTGCAGGCACCTATGCGTTTACAGACTCCCTGGCTGTAATGGCTGGAACTGCTCATGGAGTGAATCTATGTAAGATTTCTCTTCCGGGCTCATATCTGGTGTAGCCCATTCACAATGTCTTGACACACTGCAAGGTGCAAAAAGCCATAATGTGCTGGGCCCGGGGGTAACCCGTGAAACGCGGTCCAGGACCGGTCCAGAATCCGAAGGTTCTGCTGGGAGTCAGTCCAAGAGGGCCAGGGCAGGACAAGGGGCAGGAAACCAGGCAAGGACAGGTACAGGATCTCAGGCAGGATCTAGCATACAGCAATGTTGCTCCTGCAACCTGGGGCAGGGTCTGACAGCCTTTTATCTTTGTCGGGGTAGCGGCTGGTCCTGATCCCCCAGTGACTCACCTCCCTGTTTCGCCCGAAGGTGAGCACTCCTCCTGCGAGTACTCAGGTCTCTCCTTCTCTCAGACCTCAGTCTCTGTAGCTTGGGAGACATTGGTGGGTTACTAGACCCAGAGGCCGCCTCAGCCTCCCCTGACCCAACTGGTAGTGGAGCAGCTGTAAGTGATGGCCCAGATGAAGGCAACGAGGGAATCCCCGCATCTGGAGCCAGGGCAGGCTCAGGCCCCTGACTTGGCCCAGCTGGTGTTTGTTGCAGGGGAACCTGTGCAGACTGGGACTCTTCAGGGTCAGGCCCCAGACTTGGTTCAGATGATGCCTGAGGCAAAGGATCCGGTGCAGACTGAGTCTCCTCTGGTTCTGAGTCCGAGCCCGAGTCCCAGGCCATCACACATAAGAAGGACCTGTTGGACCGGCAGCTTACACAGTGCACTATCCTGCTCCCAAGTTGGCCAACGAGACGCCATAAATCTCCATGTGCCTTCGCATCCCATCTCACATGAATGGCTCAGCGGCTGTTGTTTGGCCATTCTTGCATAAGAAGCCACCTCTTCGTTTGAAAGGTTTAGGTTTCTGGCACCCTACATCAAAGCAATGCAGGTCATAGCTATAAAAAGAATGAGGAGTTTTTCACCAAAGCCAGGCCTGGAGCCTGTTGTTTTGGCTGCGAGTATATTGGTCCCCAACCCTGCCAAAGCAAATAGCAGCTGGCCTAGAGGCTCAGAAACATTCCCCACGGCAATTTTGCATAGAATGCAATTTGAAAAGTCAACCTTACTTTGGCAAACATTTTGGGAAGGTGCCTCCGTTTACTTCTAAAATAAATGTCTGTGAGCACATTCACGTTTCTTCCCAGTCCGCCTTCTCCTCCTAAAGCACTTGGCAGGGGAGGAAGCGTTGGAAGAATGCACAGCAAAGGAAACAAGAGGGCCTTCAAAAGTCGGTGGAAGAAGATTGGAAAAAGTTCAAAGATTATTTACAGAAACACTGTAAAATTAATGAATGTTAGAATGATGTTGGATAGAAACTAAGTGGTCTTTTGCTGTAATGCTATAGGGGAATATGAGACACTGGTTATTAATAGGTAAAAAAATTAATGTTATAATATTTAAAAATTGAAGATTAAGATGAATGAAGAGGGGAGGGATTTGCTGAATTAACAATTGGAACTGGAATACAGAAAAGGAAGGCGTGAGGAGGTCCGGGAAATAAGCAAATGAAAAATATGTGATAGAAAGATCGAACGGTTTTTTTAAAACTATTTTTATTTTGTATTTTTCTTTTTTCTTTTTTCCTTTTATTCTGTAATTTTTCTGAAAATCTTAATAAACATCTTATAAAAAAAAACAAAATGCCCTCATTTGCCCTATGTAAGGAAAATGCCAGCAAGACAGTTGTATTTCGCAAGCTCAGCAGCTAATAGACCTAATTCCCCTCCCCTCCTGCTCTGAGTGAAAGAGGATGCTGTTCCAGTATTTCCAGGCGCTAACCCAGGGTTTGGTTTCCTTGGAATGAGGGACAGTGGAGACTGTAGTGTCTTTATGATACATGGTTTATTTACACATACAGTCAGACCTCGGGTTACGAATGCTGTGGGATACTTCCGGGTTTCAGCGTTCATGAACAGAAGCACAAAATGACGTCACACGCACACACAGAAGCGCTGAATCACGTCATGTGCAGACGCGGCACTTCAGGCTGCAAATGCTGCGAGTTGCGAACGTGCCTCCCGCACAGATCACGTTCGCAACCCGAGGTATGACTGTATATACAATTTGAGCTGGCAACTGCTGCAGCCAAGCTGGTGCCAAATTCATTGCTCTGCTTTCTTTTGGACCACATCAGCAAGTCCAAGATGGGGAGGGGTCTTGACATCTGGGTAGCTGAGTGCATCCATACACAATGCCCAGGGCTGCACCCCAAGGAGATCGCTTCAATGCTGCTAACACAGCAAAAACTACACAAGAGGCAGTCGTTACTAGTTATTGGTCTCTGCAGCTACAGCAGGCGCTGTGATTCTCCAGTGGTCTGACTTCCACCCCCACTCGCCAGAGGTACACTCCATTGACTCTCGAGACAGATGCCAACGACAACACAACCCAAGCCTACGATGGAGGGGCTCACAGCATTAGCACCACAGAAGGCCCTGCCTCTCCCATCATCACAGCCTTGGATTCAAACTCTCTAGTTGCTGCCTGCTTCCAGCCCAGCTCTTTCAGCCAATACTCTGCCTTTCTGTCTTTCTCACTGCCAGCTAGGAAAGGGAGAAGGTCCACGCATTTGCCCTCTGGAACAGAGCAACCTCCTTTGTCATACTAACTGCCATTATTCCTTGGCGATGCTTAAGTGACAACTGCGACCCTTAACTCACAAAGGATCTGGTTTGGCTACTTCAGCAATGGAATCCTCCACTAGATTTTAACCCTTGCTGGATCCAGGATCCCAGGAACTAGGAGGGACTCAGATATCCTGCGGGCAAGCCCCTAAATTCACAACAAAGTATCATCTACCAACAGCTTGGCAAGTAGTCTAAAATCAGCCATGAAGCTGCCAGGGAACCACTTGCCCCAAACACATCATTAAAAAAATGTCACCGAGGAGAAAGTCAATATGCTTAAGAAATGCATTAGGCAAAGCAGATGGCCAAGAAGAGAGGTTCTTAAAAAAGAATAGGCATGGGGAAAGGAAGACAGGACAGGACCAGCTGGGTTGCCTAAGAATAGAGGGGAAGGAAGTGGCAAGAGACAAGGGGAGCAGGTGGAGGAGGCAAGAGAGGTTTGAGAGAAGGGGGCAGATGGGGCAGCCGGCAGAGAGGAGGAGCCCGGTGGAAGGAGGAACGCAGAAAGCAGGGGCTTAAGAGAGGTGGATCATAGGAAGTGATTGTAAAGAAATCTGGCTGGCACTCGCTGCTGTTAGAATATTCCATTCCACCTTAAAAGGAACAGGCATGACGGTTGTGTGTCACATGCCTGTTTACACTCCAGCACAGCACAGCTTGCTGGGAACTTCCGTTTGTGTATAGCTTTTGCTGTTTGCTTGAACCCGAAAGGGAGAAGACATGTTTTCACCTTTGTCCTGATGCTGAATAAAATGCCTGTAAATATGCTTTAAAGGTAAAGGGAACCCTGACCATTAGGTCCAGTCGTGACCGACTCTGGGGTTGCGGCGCTCATCTCACCTTATTGGCCGAGGGAGCCAGCGTACAGTTTCCGGGTCATGTGGCCAGCATGACTAAGCCGCTTCTGGCAATCCAGAGCAGCACACGGAAACGCTGTTTACCTTCCCGCTGGAGCAGTACCTATTTATCTACTTGCACTGGCATGCTTTCGAACTGCTAGGTGAGCAGGAACTGGGGCCGAACAACGGGAGCTCACCCCATCGCGGGGATTCGAACCACCAACCTTCTGATCGGCAAGCCCTGGGCTCTGTGGTTTAACCCACAGCGCCCACCTGCGTCCCTTCTATATACGCTTCACGCCACTCTTCTAAATACGCTTTACACAGCCTCTATCTGCCACTTCTGTTGCGTGTTATTCAATCTGCTGATTAGAGTGTGCTCAAGCTTCTGAAGGCTTCTGAAGCTGTGAGTTGCTGTTTGATGCTGAGCCAAGGACCGGAGATCGCTCAGCTGCCGGCCGGTGGGCTGGAGCCAGCTGGGGGCCAGCAAATTGCCCCCATTCCCTTGGACGCATCTCAACAGCTGCACCACTCCTCCTTGAGAGGGTTGACTGCATGCTCTGACAGCATATATTGGGTTTACCCATGAAATGGCCACATCACCCACTCACAATACAAATGTATATTTGTAATCTTTCGATTGGATACCTATAGTTTTCAGGTTCCTTTGTCTTGCTGTACCTAATAACTTAAAAGTTTAAATGAGAGGTGTCTGCAAGGATCCTCGGCTTGCTCTCACCAAATGCACCATTTGCCACGATGAGAAGTGACTTCAGGTACAGGGAGCAAAGTTTACATTCTCTGTACCAAGAGTCTGGAGATCTGAACACACACCCCGGTCCCATCAGCTTTTTATACGCAGCACCAGAACCCCGCCACACTACTGCTAATTCCCATGTTATGGACCCTCATTCCTCCTGGCCAGGTAGCTAGTTGACAACTGTACCACAATGGCAGTATACATTTCTTAAGACAGCTACCCATCTTTTTTATGTCAACCCTTGTTCTTAGCATTTGGTGGACACTTCACAGGCAGTCTATTAAAGTGTGAAGTCTTCACATAGTTCAGAGGGGGCAGCCTACTCTTGCAAGCATGGGTAGAACCCCAAAAGTCCATGGAAACCAACTTTACCTTATCATTACTGACCCAGGGAACCTTTTTTCCATTGCAAGGACCACAATCCCCTCTGAGATACCTTCTGGGGGTCGCATGCTGGTGATGGGGAAGGCCAGAGGCAAAAGTGGAGAGGGCGGTGGATGCCATTTTTTTTATCAGAGTTCAAGGATCACATTCTAGTCAAGCAATAATCCTCAACGGATAGGGGGAGCAAGGCTGGCAAAGGGTGTGGCCATTGGGTGAGGGAGGGTCAGGAATGGGCCAGCTCCCAGTGAAGGTTTGCAGTCAACTGCAGAAAGCAGCCAGGAACAGAGAAGCTTAGATGTTAGTCAGGCAGGGGAGAGCCAGCAGCTGCAGACTTCGGCTCTTCCTGACCTTGACGGGCAGGCTGATAAGGCAGTAGCTGAGAGCAGGCAGAAACACAGCCTCTCGGAAGACGAAGAGGTTGGAGCTGATCCACTGAGTCTGAAGAGTCGGAGAATGGGGTGCGTGTGTGCTAGATAGGAAGCAAAACAAGAGACGTAAAGGTCGTAAGTTCAATTTCTTCTGTCAACGCCGGAAAGAGTCTTCAGAAGGGTCATCTTGAGTAATAATGTGGGAGGCTTTGTCAGAGCCGTCCAGAGCTATCTGTTTGATTTTGCAATAAATCCTCCTTTTTAATTATCTACGCTTACTGTGTTATCAAGCTGGGAACCTGGACTCCTGACAGGGAGGCTGTGTAGCCTGGGAAGATTTGCAATGGCTGGGCAGAAAGGCTTGGCAGCCCACATTTGGTACCCAGGTCACCTCTGATTCACATTAAGATCTAGTTTTCTGGAAATGACCTGAAGTGAAACTGGACAAAATCATGACAGGAGGGCAAGAGGAATTCTCTGTGAGCGTTTCCTCTGGGCAGCAGCTCAGGGAGTTCATACACAAGAGAATGGGATCTCTTGTGCTGCTTCCTATCAGTTACTGAAGATGCCTCCAGGCTCTCTCAGTGGAGCATCTCAGCATCTCCTGCACTGCCTCCCTCCCTCTTTGTTCTTGACTCCATCCCTCATGAGGGAATTCTTGGCGGGAGTGAAGGAGCTACGTGTTGCACTTCTGAAGGCGAAAGCCTCAATGTGTGCATAGAAGTCAAAGCCCGCTACAAATAAAGGCTTTGAAAACCACATTAATAAATACCACAGGGGTGATGGCCCCCCATTTCCCCCCAAGACCACAAACATACAATATGCCGTTTAAGCGAAACCTTGCAAGCCAGTGCTACATATGCTCAATGGAGCACATGTTGACTGCTTTCATTATTCACCTCAGCCACAATACTGCAGTTGGTACAAAGCCCCGTTGGGGAGGAAGAGTTGGGGGTGGGAGTTTGCTTTTCAATCCACACCCCCACCACAATTCTAATTGTGGAGCAAAAGAGGCGCGATTATGAAGAACAAATGGCCGTGTTCCTTCACAAGGAAAATGTCTCGCTCCTCTGAGAGCTCAGCGGTAACTTTTCCTACCCAAAAGGAATTCTAAAGAATTGGCATGTCTGCTCCCAGGAGGAACCGGGAGTTTATTAGTCAGGCTGAGCCTATACACACTGAAAACAGTGTGTGGGCATTTGTGTGAGTGTGTGCACAAGCACACGCAAATATAAGTTGGAAGATGTGAATGTTCTCATAATGCCTTGTTTGAGATCCCCAGACGATGCAATGAACTTTAATTTCACCTCGGGAGATATCTCCCACTGTTTTGTTCTCTCCCCCCTCCCATTCAATTACTCTCCCCACCCAATATATGGATGACAGACTGAAAATGGGGATTTTTCTACAATCACAGAATGGAAGGTGAAGCGAAGGAGCCAAGGAAAGGGAGATAAATAAAAGAGAATGAGAGATGCTAAAGCTGGAGATGAAAACAGGACAAAGGGAAGATTCGAAAGAGGAAGGAGACGAGGCAAGGTTTTGATAACCCATTAGCAAATAAAAGCCTACGCAAATAACACGATAGGGAAATAGCTTTATACCATTAGAGGAGAAGAAAAGCTGGATGCCCATTAGCTTCTGTTCTGGCAAGCGTCACTGAAATTAATTCACAACTTTCAGATACCCCCAGTAAACAGACACTGAAAAATCACACGATTGATGGGAATTAGTTGTGGCTCTGGAGCACGTTGATGGGATTCTCCCACATGGCAAAGTCCTTTGTCTCTATTTGCATTATTTTATGATCAATGGTTGTTCTATTGCTGATGTTTCGATTTGTGTCCTTTGATATTGCTCAGTTGCCATGGGGACCACTTTGGGGTCATTTATGACAGAGAGCGGTATGGAAGAATCTTACATAGAGCATTATTATCCTCCTTAGGAGAATGCTGTGATGTTTGATTTTGTTTTGTCTGGTGGCAATTTTAGCAAAATTCACCCAGCCAACACCCCTATCAGCTGGGACACAGATGGCCAGGAGTGTGGTAAAACGCATGAAACAGTATTAGGAGAATGAAGAGATAATAATGGTAGGAAATGATGTCCAGTTTCTGAGACAGCATGGAAGGAATCACCCCTTGTTATGTTTATTGACAAGATGGTACCTATAATGACAGGGTCCCCTGGCCAGAACCCCCTTGATATGATGTTATATCTCCTTGCAGACACAGATAAGTATGTGACCTGGCGGGTAGCACTTTTTGCAACTGCTGCTAGGAAAATTAGAGCAAATTATATAGCCAAGGTAGCCATTAACTGTAAAGGAGATGAATTTATTTGATCCTATCTATCTACCTCAGGCTATGCTCTATCTTTGTCACCAAACTCTGAGTATCAATTGCACACTGTATTAATTGATACTGTTTTTAACATTAGTGACCATGTGATGATTTTAGCTTATGAATTTTATCGTTTAATGTTTTTATTTGTACATTGGGCTTTTATAGCTTTGTTTAGAGTATGTAATGTTTTAATGATATAAATGTTTTAGGTCTTTTTTTTACCAATTCAGTATATTTTCTTTTAATTGTCAAATAATTCTGTGTACATTGCGGCAGCCTTTGGCTATGTGCAATAAAACTGACTGAGACTGAGACTGACAAGATGGCCCAATGTTGTTGAGGCTCTAGGCTTCAATTGTATCTTAATTATTTCTTTTAAGCGAGTTAAGTCCAATGAGTAAGTAGCAGTACCTACTTTTACAGGAAGCCTGAGCCTCTGACAACTACTACAGAAAGGGGATAAGAAAAGAAGTGTCCCTATATTGGCAGGACCTCACAAAGATCTGGAGTTCTTTTCTTCTCAAAAGCATTTTAAAGAGCGACTGGTTCTCAAGAGTGTAACTCCAGTGCAAGGAAACCACATGGAATGAATGAAAAGACCTTGAAGCTATTGATCTTCTACATATTTTAAAGAGACAAATTCATCCCACTACGGGTATAAAATAGGCTTGTAAGCAGTCATTCGCCTAACCTCTTGTGCTGAGTAAAACTGCATTGCGGTGACTTTTTCCATGCCTGGAGTAGAAATCTTCTCTGCAAGTCTTAATGCAGGGACTGTTCCCAAAAGTTTCTAGTTTCTTACCCTCTGCATTGGAAACAAGATTCTTTCAAGTGACTGATTTTTTTTTTTTTTTTTTAAGAATTTTGGCAGCTTGCTAATCTTTTTAAGATGAGCTAATTGCTTTTGCCCATTAGGAAAAGGAAAAGGAAAAGAACGTTAAAATCTATTCAAAAGAACAATAATTCCATCTGAAAGAGGCACACTAGTGAGCAGGGCAGCAGTGGAGGCTGGTGATCTGAAAGCTGGTAGGCGAAACTGTCAGATCAAGAACTCTTCAGAAGATAGTACTGTATCTGAGTAAGAATAAGGGCGGTGAAGTACTTGCGGACAAAGAGCCTTTGTTCCACGTTAAAAAGGGATATGCTCATAAAATACTTCCTATGTCCATGTAAGCATTTAATGTGTGAATGTAAGAAGCACATGTTTGGAAGTGAATCACAGGCGACTCCCCACTTACACAGGGGTTACGTTCCACTATACAGCCCTTTAGAAGCTTGCAAAACAAAAAGCAACCCATGTTGTACCTTTGCCGCCAGATCGAGAAAGGACAGAGAACAGCATGTCTGAGCCCACTGCAATACAGTGGTAAAGTAAATGTAAAGGGACCCCTGACCATTAGGCGTACAGCTTCCGGGTCATGTGGCCAGCATGACCAAGCCACTTCTGGCGAACCAGAGCAGCGCACGGAAATACCGTTTACCTTCCCGCCAGAGCGGTACCTATTAATCTACTTGCACTTTGACATGCTTTCAAACTGCTAGGTTGGCAGGAGCAGGGACCGAGCAACAGGAGCTCACCCCATTGTGGGGATTCGAACTGCTGACCTTCTGATTGGCAAGTCCTAGGCTCAGTGGTTTAACCCACAGCACCACCCGTGTCCCAATACAGTGGTACCTTGGGTTAAAAACTTAATTCGTTCTGTAGGTCCATTCTTAACCTGAAACTGTTCTTAACCTGAGGTACCATTTTAGCTAATGGATCCTCCTGCTGTCGCCGTGCTGCCGGAGCACGATTTCTGTTCTCATCCTGAAGCAAAGTTCTTAACCCGAGGTACCATTTCTGGGTTAGCGGAGTCTGTAACCTGAAGCATCTGTAACCTGAAGCATCTGTAACCTGAGGTACCACTATACAGCTTCCTGCCCCACAGCTGTTGAGCAGGGTAGCATCGCAGCATCGAGAGCTCCTAAGCGCCATTTTGGAGGGTGTCCCCGTTTTTAAGCCTTTAAAACCTCTTTCACACTTCTTCCTAGTGGTGCTGCCCATGAAGTTTCTTCACAAAGCTTTTCTGAATAACATTCTCAGTGCTGATATGTAAACAAAACTTTACACATGTCTGGGACTGGTTAGAAGCAGAGGAATGGGGGGGGGGGAGGAGCCAGCTGAGTAACCCCCAAGGGAAGAAGGCTCAGAGCCCCGGGATTGGTGGTGGGACAACGCTGAGTGGTCACAGGGAGAAGAGAGAGAAGACTAGGAGGAGAAGGTGTCAAAAGCTGAAGAGATAACAGGGTTTAGTGAGCAGGGAAAGGGTGCTGAAGAGCAGGCCAGACTTAGAGGCAGACGTAGATGCTGAAGGGGGGAAGGGGCAAAAGCAGAGATGAGGCAGGCTGGTGAAGAAGCCAGTGGGTCTCTCCCTCCTGCTATGGCCAGCTCCCTGCCCCTGGTTTCCCAGAACCAGAAGAGGTGTGAAGAGGGTGGAGCATAGATAGACACACTGGCAGAGTCTCAGATTGCTTGAAAAAGACCCTGGGGAAGAGGAGGCTTAGACAATTGTGGAAAGGCGGGAGACCTCCAGTCCTCACAACTGCTTCATTGGGGCTAGTTCTACTGGGATGAGTTGCTGTGTTCACTAGGCCTGGCCTCCTGAGTCGGCCTTGTTTTCATGAATGAGGAGTTAACTTCACTGATGCTGTGTGATTTATTGGTGACCTGCTCCTGGCACCCACCCCTGACATTCGACCAGTGGATGGATTGATCCTGACTTTCAAAATGGAAACATATCCTAGAGCACTGTTTCCAAACATTGGGATTTCAGCTGTTTTTGGACTACAACTCCCATCATAGAAGACCACTAGCAAGACCAGTGGTCAGGGATGATGGGAATTGTAGTCCGAAAACAACTGGAGACCCAAGGTTGGGAAACACTGTCCTAGAGTCAAGACTAGAACCCTGAAAAAAATGCAGCCTGCTTGAAAACCTACACCAGGTTATACCACTGCCCTGTTCTTCACTGCCCCAGTAGCACCCTTCATCTTCCGACAAATATCATGGCTGCTAAACTACCTTGAGTATTTCTAATCTCACGTGAGCTTTGCCTATAAGCAGGGCATTTGAATCAAGCCATTGGAGGCACTGAACCTTGCCCTCTGAATATGACTGCATTCGTATGACTATGTGGTTTGATTTGTAAGGCCACAGACCCAACAGCAATTGATAGCAGACTTAAAGGTTGTGATGGGAACCGGAAGAGCTCACTTAATCAGGGTCTTACATACAAGGGCGCCATTGTAACAGCAACCCTGATCTGCCTGGGTGTTTTGAGCCCAGATGACTCATCCTTCCCTTTCTTGAAAACTCTCCTGATTATTATTATTATTATTATTATTATTATTATTATTATTATTATTGCTGTCCAGTACAATCTTGACATTCCTGCCACGTGCCAGCATGTTGCGGCACAAGATCTGTGTTCTTAAAGCTGAAATCTTCAAAAGGTGCTTCCTTGTAAACCTTATTTTCTTTTTCCTGATACTCTTCTGTCCTAATTTAACACTCGCAGGGACTAACTCTTGGCATGGGGTCACCCACACTTTCCCATGGGAAAACCTGCTTTTTACCACTGAATAGGAGCAATCAAGTTCTTCATGGATTGATGTCTGCTCTGATTCAGCGGTAGAGAGTGGGTTTTCTCAGGGAAAGTGGTGGGGAAATGGGAATACCACTCCGTCCTGTGCTTTCTAGGCATGGGACAAGTGGGACTGGACAAGCAATATGCAGAATCTTGGGCACCACCTTCATTGGGTTCTAAAGCAGAAGTTAGCCATGACTACAGCCATAGCCTCTGCCTTGGCTTATCTCCTTTGCATGTGTTTTGAGATCTCTGCCATACCCTCTGTCATAACTGGGCTAAATAGGAAAGTCAGTTTTGTTATAGAAAAAACAATGTACCTTACAGGGCTAATACAAAGGCAAATACTGAGATAAAATATGTGTATGTGTTTGTGAAACATGGACCACTTATAAACACCACCTCCAACTCCTCAAAAGATTCCATTAATGGTGTCTACAAAAAATTTTACACATCACTTGGGAAGACAGGAGAACTAATATCAGCGTACTGAAAGAAGCAAAGATCACCAGTGTTGAAGCAATGATTCTTCAACATCAACTTCATTGGACTGGTCATGTTGTTCGGATGCCTGATTATTGTCTTCCAAAGCAACTACTCTATTTCAAACTTAAAAATGGAAAGCATAATGCTGGTGGTCAACAAAAGAGAGCTTAAAGGCTCTCTCAAGGCAAACCTTTAAAAATGTAGTATAAACACCAACAATTGGGAAACACTTGCCTGCGAGAGCTCCAATTGGAGAACAGCCTTTACCAAAGGTGTCATGGGCTATGAAGACACTCAAACTCAGGATGCAAGGGAGAAACGTGCTAAGAGGAAGGTACTCTTGGCAAACCCTCACTGTGATCAGCTCCCGCCCGGAAACCTATCTCCCCACTGTGGAAGGACGTGTGGATCCAGAATTGGCCTCCACAGTCACTTATGGACTCATTGTTAAGACCGTGTTTATGGAAGACAATCTTACTCAGCTACGAGTGATCGCCAAAGAAGAAGAAAATACATGTTTAGTATGCACAACACATTCAAGCACAATGCCTCCTAATCTCCTTTACTCTCTCCACCAGCATTTATTTATTGATTGATTTAATGTCTGTCCCATTCTTCCTCTCAAAGAAGCCGAGGGCACGGACCCTGTTCCTGCGCCCCATGGCCTCAGCGAAATTGGCCAGAGGGATGGGGATTTACCGGTCCCGACCCTCCACAATGCCAGTAGGAAATGTCCCCTCTTGTGGCTGTTGTGAAGCTTAATCAGACAAACCGTCCTGTTAGCACTGAGTAGGGAAGAAGGCAGGCCACACATTCTCCATGAATAACAGGCAAAGAAGACTAAAGGTCTCCTACTGAATAATCTGCTAGGCACACACACCCCCTATTTCCTTGCCTTATTTGCTGTGATTTATTCACACCGCATCAAGAGACACATTGTTATTCCCATTCTCCGGGGGTAGACAAGGAACATGAAACTGTTTATAGAGGGCTCGAGACCTTCAGAGGGAAAGAGCTACAGAAGTGCAAAACACTCAGATCAGCTTCTTGAATATGGATGCCCATCTGAGCACTGAATATAGATGGGGGATCTCAAAGGTTCTGTTGCTTCAATTATAGAAAAATGTTCAAAGGGAACTGTGGTGAATGGCATCCCAGCCACAGTATACGGAATTATTGGGTCTACCCTTCACCTCCATTTAGAGATGGGCTGTGTCGGATTCCCCCCACCATCCCATCGACTCGGGATGCTCTGGGACCACCGGAAATAACTTCTCCAGCGAGCGCCTCTCTCTTGCCACCCCATTTTTTCCTGAGCTGCAGCAGTGCTGCTCCTGTATTTCCAATGCACAAGGAGTTGAAAGAGGCCACTTCTGCAGCTCATTTCACCAAGTTGCCATGGCAACTGGAATTATTTCCAAAGTTTATTTTTCCTCCCTCACCCGATATTGCACTGCATATCCCAAAGCGCGCGCTTGCACACACACACACGTACAGTACACACATTTGTACACAACCCCACAGTTTCCTCTCCAGGAATTGGGCTCTTTAAAGGAACAGGAAGCCCAGTCCTCTTGGGAACAAATCAAGCCAATATGTTGCAGCTCCAGCCTTCCTCTCCCTTGCTCCACGCAAATGATCCTCCAAACATCACCCACCTTCTTTCTCAGTAAACAACTCTCTCTTTGGCTATTTCTTTTCTAGATCCTAGCCACAAAAGAGCTCCAGGTTGTTGGTTTTTTTTATGCAGCCAGAAAACCCCTTGTCCTTTACTGAAAATGTACACTGGTGCCTTTTAACGCTTTGATTATTAATTGCCGGAACAGAATCTTATCCGCCGTTTGCTCCGTATGCCTCAAAAATTGGCTGGGGAAAAACTTAAATTAGGGAAAGCAGAAAAGAGTGCAGCATTGGTTCAAAAGCCTCTTGGATTTGCAGAAGAAGGTTCCCTTGAGATGGAAACTTGATGCGAGAAAGCCAGTCTGAAACTTAGCGCAAAGAACTGTTGCCAAATTGATCCTTTAATTATAATATTAGCCTTTTTTTATCAAAGGCTTAGTGGAAGGCGGAAGAGAGAGCTTATAAAATGGAGATCGTCAGATTTAATTTTTATCAGAAAGAGCCAGTGGCGTAGCGTGGGTTGTCAGCACCCGGGGCAAGGCAAGTAATTTGCGCCCCCTAACCCGGGGCAAGGCAAGTAATTTGCGCCCCCTAACCCCTAACCTGCCACCGCTGCCAGCTTCTTCTTGCTGCTGCCTGGTCGGGTCTGGTCTCCGCACTGCACGCCTGGCACCCACCCCCTCCACAGTGGGCGGCGACCCAGTGGCTCGGATCGGATTCGCACAGCCAGCACTGCAGTGAGAGAGAGTGAGTGAGCCAGGTAGGGGCAGAGAGCTGCGAGTGCAAGCGCCCCCCCCAGATGTTGTGCCCGGTGCGGACGGCCCCCCCTGCACCCCCACGCTACGCCACTGGAAAGAGCACAGGCCGACTAAAAGGGGGTTTAAATTACTCTCTGATTTGAAACAAGCGGAAGGACACATCTTCCCAATAGCGGGTCCCTTTCTGGTTTTAGCACATTGTAGAATTTGGGGACCTTCATCTCCAAGAATCTCCTGGGGCCAATCCTGGAGGTTTGACAAGCCACCATTGTTGTCTCACAACAGCAACTGCTAGTCAGGAGCTCACACAAGTCTCTCCTTCCTGGCCATCACTGGCCTCTTGAGCTGTTAAGAAGAGGCCACAACTGATAGCTCAGTTGGTAGAGCATGCGACTCTTAATCTCAGGGTTGTGGGTTCGAGCCCCACATTGGGCAAAAGATTCCTGCATTGCAGGGGGTTGGACTAGATAACCCTTTAAAGGTAAAGGGTAAAGGGGTCCCTGACCATTAGGTCCAGTCATGGCCAACTCTGGGGTTGCGGCGCTCATCTCGCTTTATTGTCCGAGGGAGCCAGCGTACAGTTTCCGGGTCATGTAGCCAGCATGACTAAGCCGCTTCTGGCAAACCAGAGCAACACACAGAAACACCATTTACCTTCCCGCCGGAGTGGTACCTATTTATCTACTTGCACTTTGATGTGCTTTCGAACTGCTAGGTTGGCAGGAAGGACTTTAGGTCCTTTCTAATTTCCAACAGCTCGCTGGAAGGACAGATCCTGAAGCTGAGGCTCCAAGACTTTGGCCACCTCATGAGAAGAGAAGACTCCCTGGAAAAGACCCTGATGTTGGGAAAGATGGAGGGCACAAGGAGAAGGGGACGACAGAGGATGAGATGGTTGGACAGTGTTCTTGAAGCTACCAGCATGAGTTGGACCAAACTGCGGAAGGCAGTGGAAGACAGGAGTGCCTGGTGTGCTCTGGTCCAGGGGGTCACGAAGAGTCGGACACGACTAAACAACAACAACAACAATTTCCAACAGGAGAGGAGAGGGAGGGAGCATGAGAGCAAAATGTCATGATCGTTCCTTTTGGCAGCAGCTGCGCACTGAATTGAACACGAAACTTAAAACTGTGAGGCTTACGGAGTAGTTCACAACTCAGTTGAATATAAATTGGTTTTGTTTGGGGATGGTATACTTTTGTTTATTACAAAACCTCACACTAGCGTCCCAAGGTTAATGCAAGCAAAATATATCGTTGCTCAAGTTTCCAGTTCCTTTATTAACTGGGCTGAATTGGAACCGATGCCAATAGGTGAAAAGGTGCTTTGATATTCATTTAGGAAATATCTGCTCCATATTTGTTCAGAATCTGTTGTGTTTAGGTATTTCAGTACCAAGTGACACAATCCAGTTAGTATCATGCGATAGGAACGATAAAAGAGGATTCTTTAGACATTGATAGACGGGAGTCATTACACCTAAAAATGAATATTATTTATGCTCTAAAAATGAATATTATTCTCAGCTTAATCTATTTTCAAAAATTAAATTCCTTATTCCTTAAATTCCTTATTCATCCTGTTAGAAACTTTCACACGCAGACTAAGCGATACATAAATTTTTAAAAAAGGAATTTTTTAAACAAAAACATGCTCCAACTCTAAAATGGAATTTGGCTGACAATTTAGCACTTGATTGGAGGGGAACAGAGGAGAGGCACTGAAGGAGCAGTGCAACTGCAGCCAAGTGAGCTGCAGGCAAAGCACAACTGTCACTCACCTAAAAATACAAAGTGTTTTATTGAAAGGATGTGCAAAAGTAGTTGAAATACAGATGAACAGAACTATTGGCTCTGGTCCCTAATTTGGTTCCTGAACTGATTAAGGTTCTAATATATAATCTGTTTTGAAACCAAATTACTATAAACAGGCTATGCTCTGCATCCACAGCTGGCGTCAGTAATGCTTCTGAAAACTAGTTGCTGGAAAGGACAGGTAGGGAGAGGGCCGTTGTGCTTTAATCCTACTTGTAAAGGTAAAGGTACCCCAACAGTTAAGTCCAGTCGTGAACGACTCTGGGGTTGTGGCGCTC
Source organism: Podarcis vaucheri (assembly GCF_965113315.1). Taxonomy (NCBI): domain Eukaryota; kingdom Metazoa; phylum Chordata; class Lepidosauria; order Squamata; family Lacertidae; genus Podarcis; species Podarcis vaucheri. The sequence goes on from NC_138764.1 coordinate 17,633,174, forward strand.
ATCTCGCTTTACAGGCCGAGGGAGCCGGTGTTTGTCAACTTCCAAAGACAGTTTTTCCGGGTCATGTGGCCAGCAGGACTAAGCCGCTTCTGGCGAAACCAGAGCAGCACACGGAAACGCCATTTACCTTCCCGCCAGAGTGGTACCTATTTATCTACTTGCACTTTGATGTGCTTTCGAACTGCTAGGTTGCAGGAGCTGGGACTGAACAATGACAGCTCAGCCCATCGCGGGGATTCAAACCACTGACCTTCCACCAGGTTAATGTGCCAGACTAATGGGATAAAAAGGACTGACAATCCCGGGACCGGGGGGAGGGGACGCTGGAAGAAGATTGGATTGTTTTTATTCTCTTTTTTTATCATCAGAAATGTTTTATGAACGTTAGAAAAATGTTGAAATGAAATTACTTGGCTCTTGTAAAAATGTTTAAAGAATTAGGTAAAAAGGTAATGGCTATGAGAAGCTGGTAAAAATAAGATTTAAGTCTTAAGTTTTAAGGTTTTTTATAAGATAAGATGATAATAGAGTAAGGTAACGTAATGACAGAATATTATGAATTATACGACTTCCGGGTTGGCGCGATCTGGAAATGGCGGATTCCCTCCAAGCTCCGGAGGGAATCGGCTCAGCGGTGGATGGGTCTTTGCCGTGCCGGCGACACGGGGACCCTTAAAAACCGCAGGCGCGGAAGCCTGCGGACTGAAGACTCGGCGGGTGCCTTAAGCGCCCCCCCCTGATTCGCAAAGAGCCTTTTTAAAGGCTACGGAGGGGATACGGGGGACGGCGCGGCACTGAGAGTCGATCGCTACCGCCGCTGAGCGAAGCCGCGAGCCATAACTGGAGAGCGCTGACTTCCTTCCTTGAAATTTGGACTGAAAAAAAAGAACCCGTGAGTAATCTGGAACTGAACTTTAAAAATTTTACCTTCTGAATTTGAGACGACCGGGGGTGTGTGCTAAAAGGAAGTCCCCACCCCCCCCTTGCAGACGATCCAGAGCAACGATATAAGAGCTAAGCTGGAGTGCCTACCCTGTAAAGGGTGAGTTTCAAAAAGACAGTAACTTCCAAGATTTGGAAAGGCAAATTTGAGCAGGAGAGTGGAGTGTTGGAAGAGACTTTGTTTTGTTGTAAACAACCCTCCCTCCCGGGCCCGGGAGCGACCTGCTTTGGAGCCTGTATAGAGGAGCAGAATTTGACAGCTGTCAAAGCTGTCAAATGGACTGTTAACAGTGGAAAAATTGTTATCTAAGATCTCTCCGGATTAAAAGGAGTTACAATTGAATCAAAATTGTTGGAAACAAAGAAACAATAACAGGACAGAGGATTGTTGGAGAAAAGAACATTAAGTAACCAGATTCCCTCTAGGGGGAATTCTGTGGAATTACAATGGCTGTGGGTGGAAAGATACTGAGAGAAATCGAAAGGATGTTTTCACTGGTGGGAACTTTACAGGAGCAGACTACAGCTATGAGTAAACAACTGATGACCTTGAATTCTGAAACAAGTAGCTCTGCTGAATGTAATGAGGACTTGAGTGCGAAAGAACCCACAGCTGAATTCGAAATAATAAACAAAGAAGAGGAGAAGACAAAACAAGAAAGAGAACAAGTTAAGTGGGAAAATACTAACCAGAAGCCGACATCTGGAGAATACAAGCAAGGAGACTATTGGATTAAATCCATTTTAAGCCTACGAAAGATACAGAAGACGAAAGTGGAGGCCCCGGGAGTTTATGGAATTCAGGAACTTGAAATAAAGAAGTACAATTGGGGCCTCCACATAGACTTTGATTTTGATTATCATCAAGAATCAGGCCTCGTGGAAATCCTTCAGCAGATGTTTTTAAATATGGGAAGAGACTATGGACTGATTGGATTGATTGTGAAGGAACTCTTTCGAGACTCGATGACCGACAAAAAGGACTACCAACAAAACCAGCGGAGAGGGACTGAAAGAGATTTGAGAGCCTCGGACGTGCGGAACCCAGGCTAAAAACTGTTATTTTGGACATGTCTTGGGAAAGGACGCAAACCGGGGATGGGAGGGAGGGAAGTATTTAAATTCAAACAACACTCAAGACCAGGGGGTTTAGTTAATAAGAAAATTATTCAAGAAAAAAATGAGAAATCGAGGGAAGAGAATTGGGGTCCAACTTAGGGAAAATTTATTTTTGTTTTTCTTTATAAAAGGATTAATATTAAGATGGAAAAGGAAATGCCAACTTGCTGACATAAATTTGGGAATAGGGAGGCAAGGGTGGGGGTGGGGGGAAGTCAAGGACCAGGGTTAGAAAATAAGATGTTAAGAAATTGTACATGTTTGTCGTCTTTTATGTTTGTTTTGGTGTTCTGTGTTTTGCTTTTGTCTATATAAAATGTGAAAACCCAATAAAAATATTTTTTTTAAAAAAAAGAATATTATGAATTATGGAAAGGATTTGCTGTGACAATTATTAATCAAGATACAAGAGATGGGAGGAGGAGGAGGTCATGGAAAGAAGGTAAAGAAAGTGGAGAATTTGAAAGTGATGGTTTTGTTTTTTCTTTTTCTTTTTCTGTTTTTGTCTTTTTTTCTTTGTAATTTTGTATTTTTTCTTTGTAATTTTTTGAAAAAATCTTTTTTCAATAGATATCATTATATATATATAAAATAACCACTGACCTTCCGATCAGCAAGCCCAAGGCTCAGTGGTTTAGACCACAGCGCCACCCGTGTCCCTTTAATCCTACCTGTAGGTTTCCCCAAATCCTTTAGTTGGCCACTGAGAAAACAGGATGCTGGATAAGATGGGCCATTGGCCTGATCCTGCGCAACCTTCTTACTTTCTTACGTCTTGTCCAGAGCAGGTCCACTGAAACAGGGTTTCCCACTTGGACTACTGCAATGCACTCTACATGCGGCTACCTTTGAAGGTGACCCGGAAACTGCAATTAATCCAGAATGCGGCAGCGAGACTGGTGACTGGGAGTGGCCACTGAGACCATATAACACCGGTCCTGGAAGATCTTCATTGGCTCCCAGTACGTTTCTGAGCACAATTCAAAGTGTTGGTGCTGACCTTTTAAGCCCTAAATGGCCTTGGTCCTGTATACCTGAAGGAGCGTCTCCACCCCCATCATTCTGCCCAGACACTGAGGTCCAGCTCCAAGGGTCTTCTGGTGGTTCCCTCACTGCGAGAAGTGAAGTTACAGGGAACCAGGCAGAGGGCCTTCTTGGTAGTGGCGCCCACTCTGTGGAACACCCTCCCAGCAGATGTCAACTATTTTACTTTGAAAAGACAACTGAAGGCAGCCCTGTTTAGGGAAGTTTTTAATGTCTGATGCTGTATTGTTTTTAATATTCGGTTGGAAGCCACCCAGAGTGGCTGGGGAAACCCAGCCAGATGGGCGGGGTATAAATAAATTAATCATCATCATCATCATCATCATCATCATCAATTCCAGATTTCATGGCATCTCTGAATCCAAATTGGCTCAAAGAAGCAGGGGAGCAGCAGCCAGTTATAGAATCATAGAATCATAGAGTTGGAAGAGACCACAAGGACCATCGAGTCCAACCCCCTGCTAAGCAGGAAACACCATCAGAGCACTCCTGACATATGGTTGTCAAGCCTCTGCTTAAAGACCTCCAAAGGAGGAGACTCCACCACACTCCCTGGCAGCAAATTCCACTGTCAAACAGCTCTTACTGTCAGGAAGTTCTTCCTAATGTTTAGGTGGAATCTTCTTTCTTGTAGTTTGGATCCATTGCTCCGTGTCCGCTTCTCTGGAGCAGCAGAAAACAACCTTTCTCCCTCCTCTATGTGACATCCTTTTATATATTTAAACATGGCTATCATATCACCCCTTAACCTCCTCTTCTCCAGGCTAAACATGCCCAGCTCCCTTAGCCGTTCCTCATAAGGCATCGTTTCCAGGCCTTTGACCATTTTGGTTGCCCTCCTCTGGACACGTTCCAGTTTGTCAGTGTCCTTCTTGAATTGTGGTGCCCAGAACTGAATAAGTCGAGTGATTCCAAAGGTCTTCACAAGTCAATAACAGAAATACTTTTGAGAGACTTCCTGCCAGCAGTATTAGCCCCTGCCTTTATGCCAAATTCAGCAATGTCTGATTCAAAGTCTGAACAGGTTCGTGTGGCTCTTCTCAACTTTGATATATTGCTCCAGAAAGCCAGACGCTTCTCTTTCATTGCTCCTGTTCATTTTATCCAGGGAAGGGAAGGACATGGCAATCGATACTTACTTCTTGACAGCAAGCCACTGAGCATATTGAGATTGAGAGCATCAGAACAACCCAACAATCAGACACCAAAATTGGCATCATGAAGCTTTCAACTTTGACCAGGTTTGGATGCTGAGGAAAGTTGGCTAACTTTACATGCAGTAGCAGAAAACTCCAACCTTAGTTGTCTTAGGCAGAAGCAAGGGCAAAGCTGAGGCAAAGCAGAGGGTACAATGCCTCTTCTCCTTTTTCAGACAACATCTCATTTCAGGATCACCTGTCTCTCTGCTCAACTCAGTGACTATATACATTAAGCAATCATTAAATTTAACGGGTCCATACACAAGCTATGCATGGCAAAAGCATGAATACCCTTTGCTTCGCAAAAAGGGTGAATGTGGTGTCCTACATTGATAACAGTGTTTTGCGTTATTTTGAGATTTTAAAAAGTAACTACAACTAGGACCCTCGTACCTACAGGACCGTCTCTCCTGGTATGCCCCATGGAGGACCTTAAGATCCACAAATAACAACACTTTGGAGGTCCCAAGCCGCAAGATGGTTAGATTGGTCTCAACTAGGGCCAGGGCCTTTTCAGCACTGGCCCCGACTTGGTGGAACGCTCCGTCACAAGAGACTAGGGCCCTGCAGGACTTGACATCTTTCCGTAGGGCCTGCAAGACAGAGCTGTTCCACCTGGCCTTTGGTTTGGACTTAGTCTGACCCTTATGTTTCCCTCCCCTTATGGTTTTGATTTATGGGCTACTATTAAAACGAGGCTGCATTTTAAATTGCATTTTAACTCGTATTTTAATAAACTGGTTTTTTGTTTGTTTGTCTCCCCCCCCCCAATTGTTTTATTGTAATTTTATTGGTGTTAGCCGCCTCTGGCCGGGGAGGGCAGGGTATAAATAAATTGTTGTTGCTGTTACTATTATTATCATTATCATTGTTGTTGTTGTTGTTGTTGTTGTTGTTTTGCAACAACTCCAGAAATCCCTAGAAAAAAAATGAGAGCTAACAGTTATGTAAAGAAGACATCCAATCTATGTACTGCCATGTCTAAATACCCTTCAGAAGATTTTTAGCAGGTCACAGTCAAAATCCTGGGGAAAGTGGTTTATCCGTCACACAGCTATAATTCACAGCACCTTTAACAAGCTAGCTACAGTTCCCAGGTTCTTTTGGGGAAGCCATGTGCTTTTAATGTGCTCTAAACACACGAAATGCAGGCTCTGTGAGCTAGGAAACTTAAAATAAAGAGGGTCTGAGGTTCTACGAATCCTGCCAGACTTTCCAGATTCCACCTGACAATCCACATTTTATAATTTGCGGCACAGCTCTGGCCACGCAGAATGTCAGAACTCCTACTGCCCAACTGATACTAAATCACAGGCATTTGGACTGGTGTGCCATTGTCTGCTCCAAGTTGGCAAACATTCCCCAGGGCATTATCTTTATGAAAAGAGACACAAAGAAGGAACACAGATCTAGAAGCTATTAGTGCAAAGCGACAAATTGTTCAGCCAAGTGAAGTGATACGCAGCACACCAACACTACTAGAGAAGTCAACCAAAGAATATGACTTATCAAAACCTGAGATGTGCAGGGATGATCTTACATAGCATTGCATATTAGGATGTGGAAGGCTACCAAGTAAAATCTGTGGGGCTATTGTTCAGTTTGAAATACTTTACTTGGTGAAGCCACTTCCGCCCTGCAAAGGAGGTGGTGTTGCGGGCTTCACGCCCCTAGCCCCCGCACGATTGGGGGAATCCCCGGCCGCGTCACTCCCTGGCCAGCCAATCAGCTGGCTCTGGGGGCGTGTCCTGCCCTATTTAACGCAGGTGCGGCCAGGGATCTCCCTCTTTTCCCGCCTACCAGCTGTTCCTGTTTCCCACCCTCCCGCCCTATAAGGTTTTTGTTCTTTGACCTTGCTATGGACCTCGCTGTTGAGGGGCCTGGTAGGAATTTTTCCACTTGGCAAATTGGCACCAGCCACTTGGTTTTCGCCTACCTTGTAGCAAATCGTCATAACTTTCTTGGTATTGGCGGTTAGGCATTGGTATTGGTATTGTTTTGTAGATGGAAGAGGGGAGGTAGCGCCATCACCTGCCCCGTATATTAAAGGGTAGTCCGATAAAGGATTCCAGGGGGCGTGGCCCTGTCCAAAGCCTATGGAGGTGAGGGCCTAAGGCACACCCCCAAGGGGTGACCCTGGGGAGTTCCTAGTTGATGCGCATCAGCAGGACTCCCCCTACTGGTGGTTAACCCTTCCCGGACTTCAAGCGGACGGGCTGAAGCTGGATATAGTCGGTTAGGACCAGTGCCTAAGCCAATACCACTCATCACCTGTAACCAATAAAGTTGTGGCTATATTTATCCCATTAACCTTAATAATTGTGTCATGTGTCTTTATTTCCACTGGGGGGGGGAACTCGCCACACAAATTGCATGCTTTTAATTTATTGATCAATCAATTAAATCTGTGCATGTCTGCATATAAATAAAACAACATTTTTTGGGGGGATTATATACTGCACATCCATACACAGCACAGCAAGCATAACCTTAAGAGGCATAAGAACACAGAAGAGCCCAGCTGAATGATCTAGTCCAGCACTCAAGAATTTGAGGCCAATGTGTTTAAGAATTTGACCACATTACTCAATGGCTGCTGGATTCATCCTACAACATATTGCTTCAACCAAAGTCTGAACCCTATTTTTCTTTTCTTTTCTTTGGTCTCAGTTAGGAACCAAAAACATGTGCAATGGTCTTTATTCTCCCCTTAAGCCAGGGCTTTCTGCCTAAGGGTCACATTCCCTACTGGACAATTGCCAGTGGTGGGCGGGACCAGAGCAAAAAGTGGGTGTGGCCAGAGGCCAAAGAAGGTAGAGGTCTTGGGATCTGGGCCGAGTCCCAGTTTTCAAAGCCCAGATGGAGAAGCCCGGAGGACCACACTGAGCCTCTGGGTTGCGGTTCCCCATCTCAGCTTTAAGCCATTTCCCAGTCTTTTATCAGATTGGGGGAGTTAAAGGAGAACCAGGCAGCTTGCTTGGGAATTGCCCCTTGTGGGGCTCAAGGAAACGTCTAAAGGCTTGCTTATTTACCTTTGGTTTCCCATCATACCATTTTTCAAGGATGTTTCTAGATAAGCCAAAAGCATCTTTCTACCTTGAAGTCCAAGAGTGCCTGACCACACAAGAATTTGTACCTATCCACAAAGAACCTTGGTATATCACTTAAACTCTCAAGTCATTGTCAGGGATGGTCTTTGGTAATATGGCCCCTGAGCAAGGACCAAATATGGTTCCCAACTTCAAGTATTTCTTATTTTCACAATAATTCCTTTTGGCACAGTTGCTTTTTTATGGATCTTCTCAGTAGGTACCTATATTATTATTATTATTATTATTATTATTATTATTATTATTATACCTCGGATTAAGAACGTAATTCGTTCTGGAGGTCTGTTTTTAACCTGAAACTGTTCTTAACCTGAAGCACCATTTTGGTTTTTTTAAAAATAATAATATTTATTAAAACACAAAAAAAATTTGAATTACACACACATACAAAAATTACAAAAAAGAGAAAAAACACAAAAACACAAAAAGAAAAAGAGAAAATAAAACCATCACTTTCAAATTTCCATTACCTTCTTTCCATGACCTCCTCCTCCTCCCATCCCTTGTATCTTAATTAGTAATTGTGACAGCAAATCCTTTCCATAATTCATAATATTTTATCATTACGTTGCCTTACTCTCTTATCATCTTGTCTTATAACGACAACCTCAGAGCTTAAAACTTTAATCTTTTTTACCAACTTCTCATAACCATTACCCTTTTGCCAAATTCTTTAGACATTTTTACAAGAGCCAAGTAATTTCATCTCAACATTTTGGCTAATGGGGCCTCCTGCCGCCACTGCACAATTTCTGTTCTCATCCTGAAGCAAAGTTCTTAACCCGAGGTACTATTTCTGGGTTAGAGGAGTCTGTAACCTGAAGCGTCTGTAACCTGAAGCATATGTAACCCGAAGTACCACTGTAATTATTATTATTATTATTATTATTATTATTAGTCCCCTCGGCTTAGTGCCCTGAATTCGGCACTGTCACTGTGAATACCTAACAAACTACTCCGACCCCTTCTTTAAGAAAGGCAAATTCTGAACACTTTAACCCTTCCATTTCTCTGTCTCTGTCACTCACTCAATCACTGATTTTGCTGTTCTTTCTATCCGCCAGTGGCCAAAATCTGTGCCATTTATGTTTCAAGATGCCCTCTTGTACTTAGACTTCCATTTCAGCCTATCATTGTTTCCCACCTACGTTTATATCTCTTTAGAGAAATAGCCACTCTATGTTGTTCATTTACGCAGGGCAGGCTTTGTGAAGTGTTCACAAAAATAGATGCACGTATCCACTAACCTTCCCTCTATTTTGTAATAAAGCTGGAACCTGTTTCGTACCTGCAGTCAAAGTCTGTGTTATCTTGCTATTCCTACCACCCAACCCCAACCCCACCCCGTAGTTGCTGTGCAAGAAAACACCCTTGTGATGAATCACAACTCTAAGCTCAAGTTTCTGAAAATCACACCTCTGTCTGTTGCTTGTGCGTAAAGGTACATTTGTGAACAAGGGCATGTGTTAACAATAGGTGTGTATTTATATGTTTGTATTCATGCATGTATGTACAGAAGGGGACTATATTATGGCCACCAAAGCAATTTCCAGGACAGCTTATGAAATGTTAAAACACAACCAAACAAGTTTAAAACGTACAAAAACGACTCTGTCCCCAAAAACTGACAGAAAGAAGTCTGCCAAATTTCAAAACTTTCTTACAGAAAAAAGCTGGCCAACTGGAAGGATCACAAACGAGCCTGGCAATTTTCCCCACTCTCTGCTCACACACACCACCAGACAAGCTGTGCTCAAAACAAAATCCAAGACAGGAACTTGAGAGCTGAAGAGTAGCACAGCCCTAGGCTGACTCAGACGATGCAGAGAAGAGAGTTTTTCAGGACACTAATATGGTGCGATAGAACCGTAATTGTCAGCTGCGCAAATGTTCATTCTTCTGCCCCTCTGTGATAAAAGTAGCTAAACTTCCTTGGCCGAAGGGTTGCATTTGCTCTCATCTAGCAGCTTTTCAAGGGCTGTGTGCCAGATCTGGCTGTGGCCAAAGTAAAGAAGGTGCTCACAGACACAGCTCTTGCACCTAGACGAAAGCCTGGGCACACACACACACACAGCCCCCAACCCGACTACGCTGACCCCTGCCAATCAGCAGAGGCACAGGAACAGGATTTTCTTCTCAATTGCAATACCAAGCTATAGGGAGAAAAAGTTCTCTGTCCAGCCCAGCACTGCAATGGGAAGGAAAATTTCTCCACCCACTATTTAGATGCTCTCTGAAAAGCAGAAAGGGAAATTTTCTCAACCACCCTGCCCTGACCCTGAAGTCCAGCAGTGATCAAGATGCAGAGCTATAAGGTACAGAGTCACCAGCTAAGGAGGCAGACCAAATATCTAAACCTGGGGCTGGTGACCAGGAAGCTACTAAATCTGTTAAGCTGTGGGTGAACATATCAGACGACACAGCGATTCTTCAAACAGCTCTTGTTTATTCACAGGCCAGAACAGAACTGGGCTGAAGGGTTCAGCCAACCTGCTTATATAGGGCTCAACTACAAAGCAACAGTAACAACTTTCTGAAACTATCCAATCACTGAACGTCACTTTCAATTCCTTATTTGCATATGTGGACCTGAGTGAAAACTATCTACAGTATCCCCCTGCTGGCCCAGGGTGAGAACTTCAGTACATAACAAAATCCAAGGCTGGCAGGCAGAAGTTCCCTGGACTAGATCCCACAGCAACATGGCTAGTTCTTGCCTAGTTCTTGCTTGCAGTAAGCAAAGAGAGAGCTTAAGCACGAGTCCCTGTTCAGATAACACATTAAGTCAAACCTTGGTTTCTCTCAGCACAGCATGGCAGTAGAAAGGATCAAGGAGAAACAAAGCAGCTGTGAAGTCCTCTTTGCATGGTCTCGCTAAGCCATGCTTTGGCTTAATATGTTGCACAGACCAGGTCACTTGGATGCTGCTGCCATAATGGCCAGTGCTTCCAGACCTTCATCTCCTCTCCCTTCTGTTTCCAGCTTTTCCATCTTCTTCTCGCTCCCTCAGCTCCCTCCCAGGCAATGTTTGGAGCATAAAATGAGATAGCCCCATCAGATACTTTAACCTGAGATCTTTGCAGGAAGGACAAGGTATAAAATGGAGATACCGGTAAATAAGTTCCCCAGCTCTGCAGCAGGATCTAGAAATCAGCCACAGCAATTTTAAAAACAGGAAGCCACGGAGAATAGCATATCCAGGGGAAACTCATTAGGCAGAGCATAATTACTGAGTTCATCAGGAGACTGGTTAATGCCCCATTATTCGAGGTGAATTTAGAGAGTTCTCTTTCTTTTCTCTGAAATAAAGCATTTTTCACACTAGATGCACCAAGCTGAGACATTGATGTTGTGCTGACTGATCCCCAGACATTAATAACCTAGAAGTATGAATATCTCTGCGTGACCTAAGCACACATTGGATGCTTACCGAAGGAACAATCCAGCCATCCCTACTGCTCTTTGGCTCCAGCTGTAGCCACTTATTTGTGTTTACTCTCAAAGTCACCTATAAAGTTCGTCACAGCATTTCATTAATGTTTGGTGGCAAGACATATAGTTGGTCTGGACAACGTAAACGCTTGCCTCAAAGGACAAATGGAGTTTAAATGATTGGGCGTCACAGTCACTACCATGATGGGAAGGAATAAGATGAAGAATCTCAAACTTGCAGGCTCCTGCCCACCCCCTTCTTCTTGTCAGTGTTTTCATCTCTCCCATTGCAAGGATCGCCAGATCATGTTTGTTTTACTTTCTGTCTGTGAGAAAGGAGGGGGCAGAAGCTACTCTTCCAGACTTCCGTCCGTAGTACTGTGTGGGGTCTTTTTGATCTGTCTAGAGACAAGATGGCAGTATGAGAGACCTGTATCTCTTGTACATGTGTGTTGGGCCTGGGGGTAACCCGTGAAAAGTGGTCAGGGTAACGGCTGGACCTGATCCCCTGGCGACTCACCTCCCTGTTTCGCCCAAAGGCAAGCACTCCTCCTGCGAGTACTCAGGTCTCTCCTTCTCCCAGACCTCAGTCTCTGCAGCTTGGGAGACATCGGTGGGTTACTAGACCCAGAGGCCGCCTCAGCCTCCCCTGACCCAACTGGTAGTGGAGCAGCTGTAAGTGATGGCCCAGCTGAAGGGAACAGGGTAATCCCTGCATCTGGAGCCAGAGCAGGCTCAGGCCCCTGACTCAGCCCAGCTGGTTTAGTTGCAGGGGAACCTGTGGAGACTAGGACTCTTCAGGATCAGGTCCCAGACTTGGTTCAGATGATGCCCGAGGCAAAGGATCCGGTGCAGACTGAGACTCCTCTGGTTCAGGGCCGGCTGCTACCCCGGCAAAGGTAAAAGGCTGTCGGACCCCGCCCCAGGTTGCAGGAGCAACATTGCTGTATGCCAGATCCTGCCTGAGATCCTGTATCTGTCCTTTCCTGGTTTCCTGCCTTGTGTCCTGCCTTGGCCCTGTCGGACTGACTCCCAGCAGAACCTTTGGATTCTGGACCGGTCCTGGACCGCGTTTCACGGGTTACCCCCCGGGACCAGCACAATATCTTTCAAGGCTCAGCCCTAGCAATATAAACAGATTCTGTGACACAACCCTGGTACAAATTAAGCATTCTAATCTCTAGTCTGGAGTCATAAATGCATTGTATTAGGGCTGGCTTGGCAGCAGGGTGGTATTAAATGGCTTGGTTATGTACACAGAAGGGAAGATGGCAGGATCCTCAAAGACATAGAGCTGGCTTCAGGCACCAGGTCTGTTGGCAGAGCAGCTATGCATGATAAAGATGTCTGCAAAGGTAACATGAAGGCTGGCAACGTGAACCCTGCCATGTGGGAATCCCTTACAGACAACCACAGTGCCAGGAGAGAAGACAATCAGGTTGTGTATCCACAACACTGAACAGAGGAGAAATTACCACAGAGGTAAGAAATGCCACCATGCACTTCTTGCAGCAAAACCAGACACCTTCATCTGCCCCAGTTGCAATAAAACATGTCTCTCCCAACGGTTTGACTTCACCCAGATGGCACACTCTTTCATTGTCTCCTGAGACAGATGGATGCCAACAACTATAGTAGAGCCTGCTTGGCAGCAGGTTGGTATTGAATAGAATCAGTTCAACGAGTTAGGGAGTGGCTACAAGGCCAAAATCAACTGTACACGTAGTATGTTTTCTCATTATCATAATTACTAATTTTCTATCCCACTCAAAGGGCTTCTTCCCCCTAACACTAATGGGGGAAATCCATTTGGAACTGGCCCTTAAACTCCTAGGTTGCTATTCAACTAAATAAAGGCACCAATGCAAAGATTAGAATGAGCACAATGGGATCCTCCTCTGTTTCCCTACCGTATGCAAATGCCCCTATCTTCTCTGGAGGGTCAGGGGACCCTGGGTGGAGGAGAGGGGGAGACCATTCTGTTGCGCAAGAAGAAATCCTTGTGCTGATGGAACGTTCAACTTAGCAGTATGCCAAATGCAACCTATTATTTTTAAAATTATTAGTAATTTACCTTTTGGCTTACAAATATTTTTAAAATCTAGGTGAACAGCCATATCCTGAAGATTTCATCCATAAATTCACTTGCGTGAATCATGACTCTCTAGAAAATTAAATTATGAAATCTGGAAACACAGCTAATTTGAGCCCAGGGTGCAATACTGGCAGTTATGAATCCAGTGTACCTTCGTACGTTTTGAGGAAGTAGAGAAAGAGAGGGGGGAGAGAGCAAGAAGAGAGAGAGAGTCAGATTTCCTTGGGCTTGTTGTTCTCTCATCTTACTCTTCCGCACGCTCTGAGCTTCTGACAGCATTTCAGAACATGCTTGTGTGGCCACATGGCTGGTTGCCATGGAGACCTGAAGCTCCGCATGTTTTCAGCCCCGGACTGATGGTTTGCATTAAACTCCCATTTCCTGGGGTGGAAAAAAATATATAAAGGTTACAGTGCTGCCATCTATATGCAAACAGAAGCAGCATTATCCTAATCTCATTCACTCAGGTCATGCCCACGCAATCATTCACCCCCACAGCCGTTACCTAAACTCTCCCCTCAGCGGCTGCTCTGATTTCTTTCACAAACGAAGCCAGAGCCTTACACCAGCAGTTTTCAAAATGTGGAATGGTTTCCCCTTTGAGGAACATGAAATGCCAAGATTGGGGGCAGGGGCACTTCCCACGAAGGAATGTTAGAACAGGATCTTAGTGTTGGCTGAGGCCTTCCTTCTCTCACCCGTCAAGGCAGGGATGTAGGGGCAACTGTTCCCTCAGGACTCAACATCCCAACATGATTTGAAAATAAGGGAGTTTAGGAAGAACTGCTGCTTTGTTCTATGGAAAGATCATCCTGTGCAGTTTCAGGATTCGGGGTCTGAGTTAATCAGTTTTATTCTTCTAATGCCAGTGTTAGATTAGTTCCCTGATCCATAGGCTGTCTACAAGGCTCTCCAAATATTCACCTGTGGAACAGATGGTTGGCACTGGGCTTTGGAGGGCGGTAATGCTTGAATCATAGCCAATGTGCAAGGGCAGCTTAATTAAGTCCACAAACCCCCAATTCTAGTCAAATCGTGTCCTTCATCATGGAGGGCACGTGAAGAAGAAGAAGAGTTTGGATTTGATATCCCGCTTTATCACTATTCGAAGGAGTCTCAAAGCGGCTAACATTCTCCTTTTCCCTTCCTCCCCCACAACAAACACTCTGTGAGGTGGGTGGGGCTGAGAGACTTCAGAGAAGTGTGACTAGCCCAAGGTCACCAGGCGGCTGCATGTGGTGGAGCGGAGACGTGGTGGAGCGGAGATTACAAGTCTACCACTCTTAACCACTACAACACACTGGCTCTCACGTGTTGCGGTGAGATCACCTAAACTGCCTCCCTGTTGTGGGGCGGGGCTGTTTGGATAGCCACAACACCCCACTGGTTGCCCCTCAGTTGCTGGGGCAGAAATTTGGCCTGTTGGGTCATCTATTGGCTACCAAGGGGCTATTAAAGCTGCTGCACTTTGCTGGGAGCTTTCTCTTTCTTGTGACATGCATCAGATCACCCACCCTCCCACCCTATATTTAGGGCTGTTTTTTGGTCTTGCTATGCCTATCTAGGGGTCATTTTTTTGGAGCAGGGGCCCGGTAGGAATTTTGCCATTTGGCTGATTGGCTGTGGCCACTTGGTTTTTGCCTACCATGTAGCAAATCATCACAACTTTGTAAGGTTGGCGGTTAGGTATTTGGTTCAATGTTTTGGGGAGGGGACATGGTTGGCTGTGCCTGCCCCTCCATCGCTGCTGCTAGGGAATTCCGTTAAAGGAATCCAGGGACTCGTCTTGCTTTTGTCCGAACCCTGTCAAGGGGCTAGGGCCACACCAGAGCCCCTGGGAGCATCTGGGGTAAGTTGTGAGATCGAACCCAGCTTCTCGCTCCCCCAGGATGCTTTCCCTTACTGATATACGGTGGTGCCCAGTGTCAGTCCTGTTCCTGCCACCGTGCAGGTTCAGGTAGTCTGGAACCAATGCCTAAGCAACCACTCACATGCTGTAATCAATAAAGTTGTGGCCAAAATGAATGCCAAAAACCTTAAACTAAATTCTGTGCCTATTGTATCTTTATTTTGGGGGTGGTTATGGAGGCCTTCACATGCAAATCATGGCCACCCTCTATCACAATGCTGCTGTGAATTATATAGCGTCATATCAGCTGATTACTCCCAGATGAAGGGCAGAATCAGCACACCAGGGATGGGGGGAGAAGAGGCAGAGCTGCAAGAGTGGACAACGGGGGCAGAAGACCCATATGGTGAATGACCCAGAGAGATACAGCAAGCCACATTTTTCCCCGTCCCCAGATTCCAGGATTGCACCCTCTGAGGGCTGTCCATTTCCCATGGATGAGAGTGTATTTCTATACAGCTGCTGACTGTCATGGCAATGTGGTACAGAATTTAGACAGCGCTAGGAGAGGTTGTCCCAACTCCCTCTTGACATGTCAGGTGTCCATGAGCTTGCATCCTTTCAAAGAAAAGTGTTGACACAGCTGCAGTATCACTAGATGATGTTCCTGCACTGGAAGATAGGAAGCACATTCAGAACCTGATCAAAGAAGTTCAGATCAAGGGATGGAATCCAGTCAAGTGTCAGGAACGTTCCTTCCCAGAGTGACAGCGAGGGCTCTGAGGACCAAGGGGGGTGGCAGGCAGAAGGAGATGAAGGTTTGATTTCTTCACATGCAGAGAGCGAAGCGAGCCTCTCCAGTCCTGGAATGCAAGTTGTAAATTCCCAGGACAGCGTGAGGCAGGCAGACGGGCCTCAGCTTTCAGACTCGCTTTCAGGGGAGGAGGGGCAAACTAGACTATCTAGTCCAGAGTCCCCCAGTACTAGGAGGTTGGGCAGAGTTCAGGCTTGGTGTCAAGCCCACAAAAGGAGGAGCAGCCGATGACGGATTTCCTGTTGGAAAAGAGCCTGCCCTCCAGAGGGCTCAACTGACCCATCGAGTGCGGAAGATTGAGCTGTGTGCTTGGACTGAACTATTGTGTTCATACCAACAAATCTGAACATTATAAAACTGCCAGCCTGCTTTCTCTTGGTGTGAGAGGGAGATCGAGAATCCTGACAGCAAGAACCAAGACGTTCCACAATGGAACAGGAAAGGTAGGGTAATTGTATTGCTTCCCATGGATTCTGGGCCTCTGCAACTGAAGAACCTCAGTTACAGTACTTCCAAGATCGGTACCTGACACCCAGACAATTCAGACAACCTATTAACAACAAGAAGAAACGTCCTGCAGCACCTTATAACAGATATAATGAAACATAAGCTTTTGCTGACCCCAGCCCACTATGTCAGAAGCAAGTGGACTCTATCTAATCCATGAAAGTTTATTCCATAATAAATATGTCACAGTGCAAATGCCATGTACTCAGAAACTCGAGTGAACTCAAGGGTGCTCACTTCCAAACAAGCAGGGTTAGGACTGTAGCAGTGTTACTCATTAAATTGCCACAAGACACTTTGTTTTTCTGCAAAGTTATTATCACATCTTTTACTAGCTTTCTCACTTACATTATGATAAGCAGCCAGGTTCAGGAATTAACAGGCAGGCAGAGAGCAGGGGTTGAGACAAGCAATTCCTATTGAGTAAGGAAACGTCAAAGAATTCCTGTTTGCAATCTTTACCCATCAAAGAGGAAGAAGGTCTTGTCTTACCCAGAAAGCACTCCAAGGACGAGGTTGAGAACAAAGAAGGAGCCGATAATGATAAGGGGGATAAAGTACAGCCAGTTCCAGGTGGCTCCTAAGGCATCATTGGTCTGAAAAGAAAACACAAAACAAACATTTAAGCAAAGAGTTACAGGGCACTCAGCCTTGGTGTAACAAATGTGGTTATTACATGCCGATAAGCAAGAACTAAGGAGCTAATGTGGAAGTCATTTTTACAAAATGCCTTTCCCATAGTTCGCACCTCGGCAATTAAAACGAGAATGCCAAGGGTGGTTATCCCAGTTTCCACATCTGAAGTCATCAAGAGCATTGGTTAACATAAGGAGATAAGAGTGTGAGATTACAACGTGAGATGCTTTTGATTTTCTGGGCATGGACTGCCATGCTCGTTTTCCCCCACCCCACCTGCATTTTTATTATTTTTTGCAAGGTCACATGCAGCATAATGCTGTCGTTGCTAATTGTGCCTGGCTATTTATGCCCAGAAAAATTGCATTATCCCATCCTAGTTCAGATGCCCAGGAAAGGACAAGAGACTGACAGCTTAAAAGGCTTCTGGAAAGATTGCTCAAGACTGTAATATGGTTATTTATTGCCTTTTAATAAGGCCTTGCCCTCTCTCTACTTTCATGCTCTTTCCCAGACCCCATTTGTCCGCTTGGCAGGGAGTCTGCCCATGACGTCGGACACACGGTGATGCAGCAGAACGTGACTGTCTGGGGACGCAGAATCAATCTTCCTAAAGCGAACGAAGCGTCTTCTTTTGTTTTCCTTAATGCTAATTAAGCCCTCGTCTTTGACTGATTCATCAGTACGGTGCTTCAAAATGGCCCAGTGCAGGAGTGAAATTTGAGCCTTTTAAAAGAAGCCATCCCCTAAAGACTAGCAGAGCAAAGGTTGTTTTTTTTAAAAAAAAATCTTTAAGTAGTTTTGGACTCTTGGGTTGTGCCTTTGTTTATGGTCCCAGATCTGTGTTCACCACCTTCCAACAGCTCCAGTTCCTTGTATATTGCTGGCATTTATTTATTTTTACTATTGTGAGGCAAACCAAATATAGACCTCTCCTCTTCCCATCCCTTCACAGCAAAACAGCCGGAAATAGCACGGTTGTCCTTAAATACAAGCAAGTGGAAAGAAAGCCCTGGCATGAAAACTTGGAGGAGGGACAAATGTGGATGAAGCAGGGGACGATTCTATTCTCTGGCCATGCTATATCTGGGCTGGCCAGAAGCAGCCTCACTTGAGAGGCCTTGCTTTCCTGCTGCACCCAAGAAGCCTACAAAGAACCTTCAGGCAGAAGCCTCCAGCTGGTGATAGCAGAAAGTGGTATTAAGAGGCGAGTCAGAAAGCGTGGCCCTGCCCTTGTTGCCATCCACATTCTCCTGGTTCCTCGCCCTCTGGCAGTGTAAAGATTTGGAGAGCCAAAGAAGAAGAAACAACTTGCTGTTGTGCTGCTATTTTCTTTTCTCTCTCCATGGTGCTGAAGGTTGATGTGCAAGCAAGCAGATGGGTGAAAGGCTCTCCAGTTTACTGCTATAACACAGCTGCTGTAACTGCCCTACGGCTTACGACCACAAAATGGCTCTTCCTGGGTAACCTTTGCAAACCAGTCCTTGGGATCATCTCCAGCACAGGCTGCTTTTGGCTCGGCAGAACAAAGAATGACATGGATAAATGCCACCAACCAAACCTTTAACTGGCGTTATCTCTGGCTTTTCTCCTGATAAGAGTCTTGTTGAGAAAGTGAGAAAATGGGGAGTAAGGGGTGGGAGGAGAAGCATCACGACAGATGGTGAAAACAGTTTGGAGGCGGCTGCACACACCTGCATGGGGAAAGCAGTCTCAATTGCCAGCAATTCAAGGCCTGATGCACTAGCGACGTCCCTGGCCCCCCTCCCAGTGATGAACCTGCCGAACAGGGGTTGCTGCTTCCTCCTCCTCCTCAAGTAAATTGTCACACATGGCAATTATCACATTATTCCTCAGAAAGGAGGGTGGAGGGAAGAGACCAAGTAGAGGGGAGGGGAAGGGGTTAGAAAGCAAAAGCTGCTTTTGCATGTGCTCCCCCATCACCAGGAGCTCTGACAGCCCCTACACAAGGCTGATTCTCTCCATCTGGGTGTAAAAACAGAACACTGCTGGGGCAACAGCAGTGTCGGGGCCAGATTGGACAATGGATGGCTGTGTCCAAATCTAAAATTCTCTCCAGGTGAGACTCTTTGTGCTCAGCTGTTGATAGCATGGAGGTTAAAGTGATTGTACTCTGCCCAGGCCAGAGAAAGCTCCTAGAATTTATGCCCACTAATGCTGATATTATGGGACACTGGTGGCGCTGTGGTCTAAACCACTGAACCTAGGGCTTGCCAATTGGAAGGTTGGCAGTTCGAATCCCCGCGATGGGGTGAGCTCCTGTTGCTCGGTCCCAGCTCCTGCCAACCTAGCAGTTCAAAAGCACGTCAAAAGTGCAAGTAGATAAATAGGTACCGCTCTGGCGGGAAGGTAAACAGCGTTTCCCCAGAAGCAGCTTAGTCATGCTGGCCACATGACCTGGAAAAACTATCTGCGGACAAATGTCGGCTACCTCGGCCAGTAAAGTGAGATGAGCGCCACAACCCCAGAGATGTTCTTGACTGGACTTAACTGTCAGGGGTCCTTTACCTTTTATTTTTAATGCTGATATTAGACACTCTTTTTGCAACTTGAGAGGGCTGTGGAGCCCACACAATCCCAAACACTGTCTGAGGGATGTGAACTTTATAACTTGGATTGTTACACCCCAAAAAATCTCTCTCTTATAAAAATGGGTCAGGCCCAAAGGCCTGTCTGGTTTCATCAGCAACTGCTTCTGACACACCTCATTTGGTCTTCCATAAGGCTGCCATGAATTCAGCTAATGAACTTGAAGACAGCCTTCGGTTGGGTCTAAGAGCTTCACACAATTCTCCATTCCTTCCACCCCACCCAATGTCCATGTTCAAAATCCACCATGCAATATCAAGAACAGACCACACTATTTCACCCATATTTTTGTGGGTGGTATTTGCTTGAGATTACTACCGAACACCAGTGGTCAGACTTGAGAAACGAAACAAAACAACGATTCTGTTTTCCTCTAAATGTTAAACTTAGCCTTTCTGTAGCTCAGTAGAGTCTGACTCAAGGTGGCTTCAGACTGTCAAAACCACAGTTCTACACAAGCTCTTAAAATAAAGTTGTATTGGCTGCAACAGTGGTTGCACCTAAACTTAACAAACTGCACCTTTTACTCACTGTGGTATGGACTGAGTCAGCCCACACTTCACAATGCTAAAAGTTTTCATGACTCTCCTCTTGATTTCTGTATGCCCACAGCTGTGTTGGGTTCCTTCCCACAGAGTGATTTAATCACCCTGGAATGATCTCACTAGTCTTCCCCATGTATAAACACATGTTGTGAGAATGATGAGCATATCCAGCTTCATTTTATAAATTCAGGGATCTAATTCTTTTTAAAAACCTTTTCCCCCTAATACATATATATGAGTGCGCACGCGCACACACACACACACAGAGAGAGAGAGAGTGAGAGAGAGAGTGTTTCCTTGTTATATTGTGTGTGTTCGCCTGGAGGCGGTTGGAGGATGGATGGCGGCTAATGGATTGAGGTTGAATCCTGACAAGACAGAAGTACTGTTTTGGGGGGACAGAGGGCGGGCTGGCGTAGAGGACTCCCTGGTCCTGAATGGGGTAACTGTGCCCCTGAAGGACCAGGTGCGCAGCCTGGGAGTCATTTTGGACTCACAGCTGTCCATTGAGGTGCAGGTCAATTCTGTATCCGGGACAGCTGTCTACCAACTCCACCTGGTACGCAGGCTGAGACCCTACCTGCCTGTGGACTGTCTTTCCAGAGTGGTGCATGCTCTAGTTATCTCCTGCATGGACTACTGCAATGCGCTCTATGTGGGGCTACCTTTGAAGGTGACCCGGAAACAACTAATCCAGAATGCGGCAGCTAGACTGGTGACTGGGGGCAGCCACCGAGACCACATAACACCGGTCTTGAAAGACCTACATTGGCTCACCAAATACTAGGGCAGGAGCAGTCAACAACCTATAGCAGCTTTTGCCAAACCTTGTGCCCTCTAGATGCTGTGGGACTACAAAATCCATCAGCCCCAGCCAGCTCATATGTTCCTGGACATGCTCTACAACACTAGCAAACTGGAAACAGGGCCTCACTGATGGAAGAAAACTTCACTCTGTTGGAACACACCAGCAGAATTTCAATACTTTTTTAAAAAAAATGGCATCAGAATCCAAATTTGAGAACTCAGCCTATTTCAAAAATTGGCAAAAATTTATATTTCAGCTCTGGGCTATGGCTTCTAACAATAGCCTGAGCACTCTACACATGGCAAATATTTGATCCAAGGAGCCTTTATTTATCCCCTGTTGAAATAAAATATAACTAATTGGCTCAATGTTAGAGCCATTTCTGCTTCTTGGCTGCCTAAGACAGAGCTAGCCTTGCCAGAGCATATCATCCAAGCTCCGTAAGAAGATTTGTACTATTACCACTTGGTTCTCAAAAGATCCTGAAAAACAAAATCGTGGGCACCATAAGGGAAACTGTGGGGCACTAAGCCAGCCAGAAAAATATATATAATTCCATTTAGTAGTAGTAGCTTCTTAATGCACCCCATTAAGATTTAGCTATCCAGCCTGATGGTGCTCTGCAGCCCATTTTATGAGATTTCCATCAAATCATTGCATAATACTAATAATTTCCAGGAAAGACAGATCTAGCCAAGGAATTCATCAAACCATTTATAATGACTCACATAAGGATTATGACCCTTATTCCATGGTTAAAAGATGCTTCCTGTGAGTACAGAGGGCATTTGAGGCTCAACAGCCAGAAGATCCTTTTTCCTTCTTTTTCCTAGCGAAGTTCCCTGCTATTGGGAAGGGGGAACTGAGCCTTCAAGCTGAATAAGCACACTTCTCCTTGTCCATTATTACCATTTAGACTTCTTATCCTCTCAGGTCCCAGGGTGAACTGCAGAATTTTAAAATACAGTACAGTGGTACCTCAGGTTACATACGCTTCAGGTTACAGACTCCGCTAACCCAGAAATAGTAAAGGTAAAGGTAAAGGGACCCCTGACCATTAGCTCCAGTCATGACCGACTCTGGGGTTGGGTTGTGGTGCTCATCTAGCTTTATTCGCCAAGGGAGCTGGCTTGCAGCTTCCGGGTCATGTGGCCAGCATGACTAAGCCGCTTCTGGTGAACCAGAGCAGCGCACGGAAACGCCATTTACCTTCCCGCTGGAGTGGTACCTATTTATCTACTTGCACTTTGACGTGCTTTTGAACTGCTAGGTTGGCAGGAGCAGGGACTGAGCGACAGGAGTTCACCCCGTTGCAGGGATTCGAACCACCGACCTTCTGATTGGCAAGTCCTAGGCTCTGTGGTTTAACTCACAGTGCCACCCGCGTCCTATCCAGAAATAGTACCTCGAGTTAAGAACCTTGCTTCAGGATGAGAACAGAAATCGCAAAATGGCAGCATGGCGGCAGCAGGAAGCCCCATTAGCTAAAGTGGTGCTTCAGGTTAAGAATAGTTTCAGGTTAAGAACAGACCTCTGGAACGAATTAAGTACTTAACCTGAGGTACCACTGTACTAAAAACCTCTGAAAGAAATTACAGTCAAGAGAATAAGGTGGGCCTTATCCAAACAGGCATCTCAGGTGCCAAAGCATCCCCAGCATATGACACACACAAAATAAAAAATTACATAATGAAGATGCTAAATGCACCTCTGTGCAGAGGGAATTCTTGGTAGGGTTTTACAAGGAATATTCTCCCTAATTTCCTCTGAACCTTAGCTGCTTTGGCAAGGCCACCTTCCCATAAAAGATGTACCCAGTTTATTGAGCACACAGAAGACAATCAGATTTGTATTGATCACATGAAATCCTGACCATTTCACAGAGCTCAATTTCTCTAAAACCAGGAGATGCTCCAGCTCCCTATGCCTTCAGTCTCAGGAACCAGCTTCCAGAGTGAGATTTACGAATGGCAGGCATTGAAAGGTGCTGATGCTGAAGTTTAAGCTCACACTGTTCAGAGATACAGTTCCTGTTCGAAGGTGCTGGGCAAACTCCACACAATCGGTTGCCATCTAGGAATGCAATGTGATCTTACATGCCTCTTCTGATCCTGTCCATGTTGTGTCCTGAGCAAGTCATTTTGTTGCTGCATCGCTGGTATAAAGGTAAAAGCTACTGTATTTTTCACCCTATAAGACGCACAAGACCATAAGACGCACCTAGTTTTTGGAGGAGGAAGACAAGAGAAAAAATATTCTGAATCTCAGAAGCCAGAACAACAAGAGGGATCGCTGCGCAGCAAAAGCAGCAATCCCTCTTGCTGTTCTGGCTTCTGGGGTAGCTGTGCAGCCAGCATTCGCCCCATAAGACGCACAAACATTTCCCCTTACTTTTTAGGAGGGAAAAAGTGAGTCTTATAAAGCAAAAAATACGGTAAATGTAAAGGGCCCCTGGATGGTTAAGTCCAGTCAAAGGCAACTATGGGGTTGTGGCGCTCATCTCTCTTTCAGGCCAAGGGGGCTGGCGTTTGTCCACAAACAACTTTCCGGGTCATGTGGCCAGCAGGACTAAACTGCTTCTGGTGCAATGGGACACCGTGACGGAAACCAGAGTGCACGGAAACGCCGTTTACCTTCCCGCCACAGCGGTACCTATTATCTATTTGCACTGGCATGCTTTCGAACTGCTAGGTTGGCAGCAGCTGGGACAGAGCAATGGGAGCTCACCCCATCGCAAGGATTCAAACCACTGACCTTCCGATCAGTAAGCCCAAGAGGCTCAGTGGTTTAGATCACAGTGCCACCCGTGTCCTACCGCTGGTATAATACTGGTTTCAGTACCTCTTCCCAATTCATCTTGACATTGGCACCTCCAGTCAAACCCCCTCTTTCTTTTGTGGCTCTTCAATTTGTTTTCTTGCATTTAAGGTTTACATTACATTTCATTACAGCTATCAGTTTCTCATACCCCTCCACTATGCAGAGAGGGTTTCAGTGGACGCACCCTCTCTTCAACAATGCTTAATTAAGGAAATTGGTAGAACCAAAGCTAGCCAGCTCAGAGGAGGCTGGATTGCTGGTTAAGGTTTCAAAACAGCTCTGAGGAGTTCAGCTTAGCGATAACAGGGAAGTCAAGTCCTGACTTTCAAGCCAAACCCATACTTTTGTGAAAAGTAGGACATCTCCTGGAATCAGATGCCTTCTTGCCCCCAAGCACTTCTCTACTTTCCATTGCCTTTATCGCTATGAAATAGTCGTTAGTTTAGGATTTGAAGAAAGGCAGATCAGAGGGTTTGCAGTGCTGCAACAGTGAGCCTATATTTCATAGAGTGAATTTGAAGAAAAACACTGAAATAATGGTAAGGTTGGGTTTTTGAACAAAAATAAAATAAACACTATTCATTGTTCCCAAGAGAAGGAAAGGCACATTCCTTCAAGGCCAACATATTGTTTCCAATATACCGGTAAGTTTTTGTTCCCAAGTTTAATTGTTGCAGGGTTTCGAGGGGCGATCTTACTGGTCATTGCAGCTTGGTAAACCACCCCTCTCTAGCTGCAGCTTCCAGGAAGATCACCCTACCCCAATGATGCCTGAGAAAATCAGAAACACTATTTTCAAGCTTAACTGCTTGGGTGGAGATGGGGTGGAATGTGTGCATGTGTATGTGGTTGTGTTGTGTGTATACATGTGTGTATGGTTGGGATGAGTGTGTGTTATGCCGAAGAAGAAGAAGAGGAGTAGGAGGAGGAGGAGGAGTTTGGATTTGATAACCCGCTTTATCATTACCCTAAGTAGTCTCAAAAGGGACGCGGGTGGCGCTGTGGGTAAAACCTCAGCGCCTAGGACTTGCCGATCGCATGGTTGGCGGTTCAAATCCCCACAACGGGGTGAGCTCCCGTTGCTTGGTCCCAGTGCCTGCCAACCTAGCAGTTCGAAAGCACGTCAAAGTGCAAGTAGATAAATAGGGACCTCTTAGTAGCGGGAAGGTAAATGGCATTTCCGTGTGCTGCTCTGGTGCCAGTTTGCCGGAGCAGCTTCGTCACGCTGGCCACGTGACCCAGAAGTGTCTGCGGACAGCGCTGGCTCCCGGCCTCTAGAGTGAGATGAGTGCACAACCCTAGAGTCTGTCAAGACTGGCCCGTACGGGCAGGGGTACCTTTACCTTTTTAAGTAGTCTCAAAGCGGCTAGCAATCTCCTTTCCCTTCCTCCCCCACAACAAACACTCTGTGAGGTGAGTGGGGCTGAGAGACTTCAGAGAAGTGTGACTAGTACAAGATCACCCAGCAGCTGCATGTGGAAAAGCGGGGAAGCGAACCTGGTTCGCCAGATTACGGGTCCACTGCTCTTAACCACTACACCACGCTGGCTCTCGAGTTTCTATGGCCTCCCGATGTACTCACCTATCCCCAAAGGATGGTGCTTTGTGGTTTAGGTTTAAGAGAAGAAAAGCGGGATAGCGGGCACACACCCTCCTTGAGTGTACAACGAAAGCTAAATAGATAGTCCAATCTATAAACCAGGCATGATCAATTTCTAGTTTGTAATTTATTATGCAGATTTGAGCTGCCACAACCATGGGAGTAAATGGAGTATTTAGCATGCACAGGAACTTCCACGTGTGGGGACTACATGGAGTTGGCGGAAATGACTGGCAGAATCCGAGACCAGGGAGAAGAGTCGGTGGAAGTAGATTGGAAAAAATTTAAAGTTTATTTACAGAAATATTGTAAAATTAATGAATGTTAGAAGGATGCTGGAATGAAGTTATATGGCCTTAGCAGAAATGTTATAAAGAATTAAGTAAAAATAGATTGTTAATGGGTTAAAGTGGAAATTTAAGGTTAGATTGTGTTAAGATAAATTATAGAACAAAAATTAAGAAAGATGGAAAGGATTTGCTGAAATAGCTAATTGAACAAGAATACAAAAAAGGGAGGTGTGAGGAGGTCGATGATACAAGTAAATGAAAGGTAGAGATATAGAGACATTGGATGTGTTTTTAAAATGTTTTTGCTTTTTTGTTGTTTTGTTGTATTTTTTTGTTTTTTGTTTTTATTTTTGATGTATTGTGAACTTTTTATTGTTTCTTTCTTCTTTTTTCTGTAACTATTAAACTTTTAATAAATATCTTTTTTTTATAAAAAAAGGAACTTCCACGTGTGCAACAGAATACACATCAGGTTCTGAATCCAAAAAAAACGTTGTTGTTGTTGCTGCTGTTGCTGTTATTGTTATCATTATTCTGCTGCTAGAGATGCATTCCTGGCTAATGAGGCATTCTGGAAAAGTACTACAGAGACAGCACTCTGCTAGTGTTGTAAAAGCAGAGAGTTAGCCCTTTTCTGCCAGGTGCCCAATCACTATGAGACCAGTGTTACGTTAAAGATAATAATAATAATAATAATAATAATAATAATAATAATAATAATAATAATATCTTTATTGTCATTGCCCCCTTTGGGGACAACGAAATTACTTGACTGCTCCATAAAAACACTAATTTTTAGGTTTAAGAGTATAATACAGCAAGGGAGATTAGATGACTTTCAAAGTCCAGGCTTCCCATTCAGGGCCGAGATCGCTCTAGAGAAGAAGCTGTTCTTAAGACGGCTCGTTCTTGTCTTCATCGTCCTGTATCTCCGTCCCGACGGCAAGAGCTCGAAGAGACAGTGACCAGGATGCGATGGATCTTTTACTATGTCCAGTGCCTTCCTATGGCACCTTGTGGCATAAATCTGCTCTAATGCTTGGCATAAATCTGCTCTAATGCTTGCATCTTTGGGGCACAATACGTTTGGGCGTTTTCCTGCACGAGTCCACCTGACATTTCAAGGGGGTTTGTGCAGAAGAACTTCTAGGTGAAGCTTTGCACCTTGCACTGAATCACAGAATCCTAGAACTGAAGAGTTGGAAGGGAACCAAGGGTCATCTAGTCCAATCCCCTGCAATGCAGGAATCTCAGCTAAAGCATCCATGACAGATGGCCACCCACCCTCTCCAGTCATCTGCATCTTCACTCCTCATCATGATTTCTTCCCCGCCAGTCCTTAAGAGAGGCATACCGAGTGAGATATGTAAAGGTAAAAAAGGTAATGCAAGGTATTTATCTGCTTGCCCTGGTGTGCTTTCGAACTGCTAGGTTGGCAGAAGCTGGGACAGAGCAATGGGAGATCACTCCTGTTAGAATTCCTGCTCCATGGTGGCAGTCATAGGATTGTTGTCTTTCTCATGAAAGTATTTGTTTTGACTCCACAGAGTGGGAAGTGACGGAGACAGGATGTTTGTGTTACTGTGTTCCGTGAAGTGGGACTATTGTCCTTTGTTCTTTTTCTCTTTGCTGTCTGATGCTAGAGAGAGAGGGAACCATGTTGCAGTGCTCCGTGTGTGTTTATATGTAAATAAAGTAGATTAGCCAAAATGCTGAATTGCTGAGGTCTGTCACGCGCATGATGCGCAAACTCTGTGGATCTCTCAAGTGTAGGCTGAACTCCTGACAATTCCATCATGCAGATTTGAACCACTGACCACCTGATTGGCAAGTCCAAGAGGCTCAGTGGTTTAGACCACGCCACCCGCGTCCCATGCTGAGAGATGTACACACAGGGGTGTTCCCCTTGCTCAGCTAATCCCATCCCTGAAATCTGCCATGATTTATGGCAGTATGATAATTCTATGCAACAAGCCGTCAACCAGGATCCATCATTTGTCCCCACCTTAAAAAAAACTATCCCTGCGCATTTACAACAGTAGCATTGCCAGTTAATAACAATCTCCATGGCTGCTCTGTGTGCCTCCCCTCTCCGCATTCTCAGGCTGGCCTCCAACTCTGCTGCTGTTATTGGTGGAGTCAGCACTGAGATGCTTGCACATTCTGGGCATAGATGCTGCTGAGAGTGCTAGATTTGCGCAGAAAAAGCTGCAAAGGAAATGAAGGCTGTTGGTGGTAGGGGTTTGTGTGTGTGTGTGTCTTTTAAGGTTTTTGGCACTTACAACAGAGGGTGTTGATTAAATTTTCATACCTACCTTGACAGACTGAACAGAGAGGGGAGGGGAGGAAAGACACAAGAAATGGGATTATTTTGCAAATGTTGCCAGCTCAAAAACTTTCAGGGCACAGTTCCAGCAGTTCACACAACCTCTCTGCATGCTCTAATAATTCAAACGCACACTCCAGATCTCTTGGAATCACGTCACTTTCTCATCTTTTAAATCTCTTGCTTTTATTTGCACTTATTATTATTGGTTTTTTGAGGGGAATATTGACGCAGCTACTGGAAACAGAAGTGTAAGCTACTGCCTGGTATCACAAAAGAGAGGAAGCGGGGCTACCCCAAAAAAATCGCGACATCACTAAGCTGCAGAATACAATGAAAGACTATGAAAAATGTGCATATTGCTGTGTATCTACCAAAACAGTAACATCATACTGATATTCTTCTAAAACTGCAAGAGTATGCTCTGGAAGTCCTACCAGATATGATATAGTTGAGATACCTGAATTGCAGGAGATTAGACTAGATTTCCAATTTTAGATTAGACTTCCAATTTTACAATTCTATGATTTCATAATATAAATACACAGATTCCCGTATGTGATTGCCCCACCAATTTTATTGTTTTATCTTTTTGTAAACCACTTTGAGGTTGCTGTGGGGGTTTATTTACAATTATCGGTAAATGCTCTCTCACTCTCTCTGAACTTAGCCACCCTTACATCATTTACCCTCTTCACAAATTCTGTCGCTAGCTATATCAAAATACATGTACTAAGGAGCTTTGGTTTCTTAACAACAGGAGACTAAAATAAGGAAGAGATAAAACAAGGGAGCCCCAACAGTCCAGTACAGGGAGGGCTATACCTCTGCTCTAGGAAAGACTTTGGTCAAAGAATTAGATTTTTGAGGAGGGATGTGAAGGCAGAAACAGAAAGGTGGCTCAATAGGGATAGGCCAGAACGGGCTTCTCTTGCTCCAGACATGAGAAGTATCATGGCAGAAGGGATCAATGATGGAGCAAGAGAAGGGAACAAGAAATGAACTTCCTTTGAGCAGAGACAGCAAGAAATGAAATGAATGTGGATGGACGAATGAAGACCGCTTTGAATTTGGTCTCAAACCAGTTTAGCTGCCACGGCTTCCCTCAGCAAATTCTGAGAAGGTGCTGTCCGACTTGATAACACAGCAAGCGTGGCTAATTAAAAAGGAAGATTTATTGCAAAAATAAACAGAGTTCTCTGGGTGGCTCTAACATGTCGTTAGTCTCATTAATCATGATGACCCTTCTAACTGCTTCCTGCGAGACCAGAAGCAGCTGAACTTTTCCCTCTGACATCTTTTGCCCTGCCTCCTATCCCATAACCCTCCCATTCACCAAGACCTGGGACTAAGAGGGTGAGCTCTCGCCTCTTCCTCATACTCTGAGGGACTGTCCCCTCACTCTTTCCCACCTGCTTCCTTCTCTATTTTCTGTCTCTTGCACTTCAGAAGAGCTTGGCTGGCCCTCCCTTATTCTTTTATCAACTGGCATTCCTAAGGGCAGGGGAGTTGGCACTAAGCCCTAAACGGCCTCGGTCCAGTATACCTGAAGGAGCGTCTCCACCTCCATCATTCTGCCCGGAAACTGAGGTCCAGTGCTGAGGGCCTTCTGGGGGTTCCCTTGCTGCGAGAAGCCAAGTTACAGGGAACCAGGTAGAGGGCCTTCTCGGTAGTGGCACCCGCCCTGTGAAACGCCCTCCCACCAGATGTCAAAGAGAAAAATAACTACTAAACTTTTAGAAGACATCTAAAGGCAGCCCTGCATAGGGAAGCTTTTAATGTTTAATAGGTTATTGTATTTTAGTGTTTTGTTGCAAGCCACCCAGAGTGGCTGGGGAAACCCAGCCACATGAGCGGGGTATAAATAGTAATAATAATAATAATAATAATAATAATAATAATAATAATAATATGCTCATCTTGCCTGGAAGTTAACTCTCTCTCTTCCTAGTGACTTCCTTCCCTGGGAACTGGCTCATTCATAACAGGTGCTGAGGATTCTTGGTTGGAAATCACAAGTTCCTTCAGAGAACTATGATTGCAGGTCAACTGATTGGAGAATTCATAACTGATGGATGGAGCACAGGATCTTCATGTGGCAGATCCCAGGTTCATTCCTAAGTATCTCAAGTAAAAGGATGTCAGGTGTCAGGGCTGGAAAAAGACCTTGGAAAGCCACTTCCAGACAAGAGTAGACCATACCGGACATGATGGATCAATAGTTCCAATACAATAAGATGGCTTCGCAGGGAGCTATAATTGTTAAATAGGTCGGAAAAACCAATTAAAAGCTGTATGTATGTAGGTGTGTGTGTGCAAGCCCATATGCCTTGAGGGTAGATTGAGAGGAGAGGAAGTTTGGATTCAAGTGACTCACACACGCCTCATATATGTGGGCCAAACTTTTCTCCCCGCAACAGCTACTGCCTGCTTCTAAGTGCTGGAATCTTTAAGTGACAGATCCATCCCTGATAGCATCGTCACGAGGTAGGCAAAAAAGAGCACCAAAATCCACCCATTGTCCGGGGAAGAGAGTGGAAGGGCATTAAATGTAAGGTTTAAGTGCTGTAACAGATATAGAATGATTTCATGCGACGTTATAAGCTCCTTTAGGCTGTCATTCTGCATTTCCCTGGGAGCCATCCCGGTCCCCACTGGACCCATCTGAATAGAAATGCACGACTTTTGTGTGTGAAAATGGGGTCCCAGAGCCTGGAAACCATTTGTCTTATTGCATGCTGTGTGTTCACAGCCCTAATCTCTCAAAACCGACAGGCTGTTGTTGCAACGTAGATCCAAACCACTGCTGTGAATCACATGCATGTTCTCCGTATGTTGACAAGAAGGCATCCATCAGGTCTTTTTTCCTAGCCACCAAGGGTCTTAGAATACAGAAAGACCTCCCTTTTTCACTCTTCTTCACATGCTGTTGTTGCTGCTCCCACTATTACCCAGTAAAGAAGGGTGCTTTGGAGAGCTGGAGATCTAGCAGGGCACATGGTTTGAGGTGGAGTTCAGGGAGAACTGGCTCTGAAAATACTCAAGGCTTCAATCTTAAATCCGCTTACATGGGAGTTGATGTTGGCTTCCATCTGTCTCGAGAGACAATGAAGCACATCTCCAGTGGTGAAATCAAACCACTGTATGTGTTGTTTAGTCGTTTAGTCGTGTCCGACTCTTCGTGACCCCATGGACCAGAGCACGCCAGGCACTCCTGTCTTCCACTGCCTCCTGATGTTTGGTCAAACTCATGCTGGTAGCTTTGAGAACACTATCCAACCATCTCGTCCTCTGTCATTCCCTTCTCCTTGTACCCTCCATCTTTCCCAATGTCAGGGTCTTTTCCAGGGAGTCTTGTCTTCTCATGAGGTGGCCAAAGTATTGGAGCCTCAGCTTCAGGATCTGTCCTGCCAGGAAACACTCAGGGCGGATTTCCTTCGGAATGGATTGGTTTGATCTTCTTTCAGTCCATGGGACTCTCAAGAGTCTCCTCCAGCACCATAATTCAAAAGCATCAATTCTTCAGCGATCAGCCTTCTTTATGGTCCAGCTTTCACTTCCATATATCACTACTGGGAAAACCACAGCTTTTACTATACCGACCTTTGTTGGCAAGGTGATGTCTCTACTTTTTAAGATAATCAAACCACTGTATAAGAAGTACCAAAGTACCCTCCCATGAGTACAAGCCTGGGCAGTGTCTGTGGGGGTCCTGGATTGCCCAGATGACAAGACACATATCCCTCAGCCTCGCTGATGTGGTCCAAAGGAAAGCAGAGCAATATGTTTCTCGTCAGCTGGGTGGCAGAAGTTGCTGGAATGAAGGTATAGAAGGCATCATCCAACCACCTTAGGGACTCTGATCCAGATTTGTATAGGGTTTACTCCTTAGCTTTTCTCCCCCCCAAAGCTGTCCCGCAAGGCAGCGGAAGTTCGGGATCAGACTTTTCCTTCTCCTAGATGGGCTACTTTCCTGGGCTGACAAGCCCCATCTGCCACTCACTTCCCTCTACAGGATGTGCAGAAACTGACTTCTCGACTGTTGGACCCAGTATTGATCTTGTCTGCTCAATTCACCAAAGCCTGTCTTCGCATGTAGGTAAAAGGTAAAGGACTCCTGGATGGTTAAGTCCAGTCAAAGGAGACTATGGGGTTGCGGCACTCATCTCGCTTTCAGGCTGAGGGAGCCAGCGTTTGTCCACAGACAACTTTCCAGGTCATGTGGCCAGCAGGACTAAACCACTTCTAGTGCAATGGGACAATGTGACAGAAACCACAGCGCACAGAAACACTGTTTACCTTCCTGCCACAGTGGTACCTATTTATCTACTTGCACTGGCATGCTTTGGAACTGCTAGGTTGGCAGGAGCTGGGACACAGCAATTGGAGCTCACCCCACCACGGGGATTCAAACCACCAACCTTCTTATCAGCAAGCCCAAGAGGCTCAGTGGTTTAGACCAAAGTGCCACCTGCACGGGAAGTTCCTGACTAACCAAGGGTTTGAGTTCCATTGGCTGCCCTCACTTGGTTTAGCTGGCCAGTTGAAGCTGTTTCCCAGGATGTGGCCGCAGTCACATGCTGACAGCTTCTAGGAGCTAACAGCCATTAAAGGTAAAGGTAAAGGGACCCCTGACCATTAGGTCCAGTCGTGACCGACTCTGGGGTTGCGGAGCTCATCTCACTTTATTGGCCAAGGGAGCTGGCATACAGCTTCCGGGTCATGTGGCCAGCATGACTAAGCTGCTTCTGGCGAACCAGAGCAGCGCACGGAAGCGCCATTTACCTTCCTGCCGGAGCGGTACCTATTTATCTACTTGCACTTTGACATGCTTTCGAACTGCAAGGTTGGCAGGAGCTGGGACTGAGCAACGGGAGTTCACCCCGTCACGGGGATTCGAACTGCCGACCTTCTGATCGGTAAGTCCTAGGCTCTGTGGTTTAACCCAGAGCGCCACCCGCATCCCTATAACAGAGGTGTTACTCCTTCCCTAACATTCCTTACACCCCGTTCAGTGAGACTTACTTCTGATTACAGTCAGGATTGCAGCCTCCGACTGTGTACACACTAAAATATGCTTTCAGTGTGCTTTGAAGGTATATTGTGTATGAAAAGTCAGTGCACAGTGAGCAGGACTATCCTCTTCCCCCTCTAGTAATCCCAGCTCATTATCAGCTTTCCACAAGTTTCTCAGGCCATTTAGCTCATTGCAGTTGAGAGACCATCTTCTTGAACTTTCCATCCCCGTGTCAGACTGCCTGTGAACAAGAATTAATCTTTCTTAATCCACTTTGCCTGCCCCATTCCTGCCCTCTCTTTTTGTTTCAAATGTCTACATCTCCAGCTTCCCTGAGCAAGCATGGATTCAATTAAGCCTCGAAACTGTTGCTCTGAGATTTGCAACCACAGTCCCAGAGGACCCCCAGTGCAGTCCTGGAAAAGCCAAAGGCTGTGCCAGCAAAAGTTTCCTGGAGAGAAGAGCCTTCTCTTTCAACATCAAAGGGCGGCTGCCAGAAAAGGGAAAACGCAACACAACATTCCCTTTCATTTTGTGCCAAAGTGCAGAGAGAGAAACGACCAGCGAGAGAAGCAGGGACAAACTGAAACCCTTATCCTAACTGCAGAAATTTCAGCAGTACCTTTTAAACAGGTGTGCACTGCTTCCGCCTCCTCACTGACATGGTGCAACAAACATTGATGTGAAGGAAATGTGTGCCTATACCTTGCCTGTTATCTGAGGACCCAAGCTTGCGCATGGAACAAAATGAATAGCAAATCCTCCATCGATTTTTCTCAAAGCAAGAATGCAGACCAAGCAGACCTTTTCAGCTGGCTTGAAATGGATTTAAGTATTTTGCTTGTGTTCTACAAGTAAGACCTGGGAGAGTAAGATCTACAGAAGA
The DNA here is from genome assembly GCF_965113315.1 of Podarcis vaucheri. Taxonomy (NCBI): domain Eukaryota; kingdom Metazoa; phylum Chordata; class Lepidosauria; order Squamata; family Lacertidae; genus Podarcis; species Podarcis vaucheri. The sequence goes on from NC_138764.1 coordinate 17,666,823, forward strand.
TGGCAAATTGTGAAAATATCCCCCTCCTTTTAAAAAAAAAGGTTGGTGTGTGTGCAATGACAGTAGCTCAGGCATAGGCAAACTCCGGCCCTCCAGATGTGTGGGACTACAATTCCCATCATCCCTAGCTAACAGGACCAGTGGTCAGGGATGATGGGAATTGTAGTCCCAAACATCTGGAGGGCTGGAGTTTGCCTATGCCTGCACTAGCTATCATAGTGCAACTCATAGCTTTGGCTTGCTCATGTACCAAAATGCAGGCTTGCAAATAGTTACCCAGCTAGTCAACGTAAGCGAGAATGGCCTTCAGACAATAAGGCAGGGTTTTAAAAAACAGGAAGTTTTTTAACACACTGGTGGACAAAAGGGGTTAGTCTTTCCCCTTTTGTCCATCAGTGTGTTACAAATAACTAACATGTGTTGCCCAGTTTAAAATAATATGAAATTGTGGTGAACTTATCCACATAATGTGAATGTACCGTTTCCTTTTATATAAAGCAAGTGGGCACAATCTAGTCAAAATTCACTTTTAAGCACCATTGATTTAAATGGAAGTGTTAAAACGTGTGCTTAAGAATCACCTGTGGATATACAAATTGCATTTAAAAGTGCTTAAATTTGGCTGGATTGCTCTCTCTCTATATATATAACTGCACATTTAGATACTTATTATATAATGAAAGCTTTTAGGCTTTGATCTCATGCTTGCTTGGGAGTCATCTGCAATTTACTGGAGCCGACTTTCAAATAAGCATGTATTTGGGCTGCAGATTTTATCCTAGAAGGAAATATGCACATACATGAGCATCAGGACTCAAGCATGTCATCCACATGCCCAGAGGATGATGCGGGCATTTGTTCTGGTTGTCTGGTCTGCAGGGCACACCATGTCCTCCCATATACAGAGGTGCATTTAATCTTACCAGTCTGCAATTCCATTTGTTAAAATACAACAATGACCTGTTACTGGCATGACCTGCCTAGACAGTCACAACCTGCTACTGCCTTCAAGTTGGTAAACAAGAGCAACAACAACAACAGGTTTTATGGAAAAATCTAGGAACCAAGAATCTAGAGTTGTGATTGGCGCAAGTGGGCCCGCTAGGCGTAAGTTTGCCTCAGGCAAACCAATGTTACACGTTTAATTACTCATGGATGGTAAGGCTTTGCAACTTGAACAATGACTCATATTCCCAATCAAGTTGTAAGCTGAAATGCATAAAAACCATCACTGTCACAGAGCAATTGGGGATTCAGCCCACAGTTCCAAAAAGGAGCCGGTGGACTGCTTCCTGCTTCCATTTACTGCGATGCTATTGTTAATCTGGACTTCACACAGTGATTAGTGTGGGAATGTTCTGGGGTGCAGGAGAGGATATATTGTGGGATTATATCCTTATCCAACTTGTGCTAACAAGTTCCCAAAATATCAGCAGAGTTTATAAACATTCCCCTTTAAGTTCGCAACGGTAACGTGTGCACAGGTTCGCTAGAACCTCTATAATAATTACTCTGGTAATTTCCCCTTTTGTTCCCTCTTAAAATACAAGACACAACACAGTCTTTATAAAAGTATAAAAGAGTTTACTCACGTTCTGTTCACAATATGATCCCAGAAGGCAGACAGCTTAAAAAGGTTACATACATTAAGAATCTATCTTGTAGCAAAATAGTTCTTATCTCCTCTCTTGGCTGGGAGCCAAGAGAGCATCCTTAGATGTTTCCTCATCGAAGGAAAATGGCAGAGAGAGAGAGAGTGGCTGCCTGCTCTGTGCTTTTGTCATCACCTGCACAGGTGAGGCCACACCCACCTCTGGTCACATGCGGAGGAAGTCCGTCCCCAGGAAGTTTACCTGCTTGCTGGACAGACATCCCTCCCCATGTTCTAACATGTACACTCTAGGAATGTTGTCATTGACTGCTCCTGTGTTTACATCCCACAATTAGGACCCAGATTATGCCAGCCTTCACTACAGACTGGCAGGTAGGCTCAGAGCTACCTCATTCTTTTTCTTTTCTTTCTTTCTTTTTTATTTTTAGAGCTACCTCATTCTGAGGTGAAAACGGAAACCTGAGTAGCCAAGGGTATTTTCCTTTCTTCCTCCATCCTCCTTTAGCGGGCTTGCTAAAGCGGGAAGAGACGTCACACCACAATTTCTAGCATACAGTGGTACCTCTGGCTACGAACTTCATTTGTTCCGGAGGTCCGTTCTTAACCCGAAACTGTTCTTAACCTGAGGTACCACTTTAGCTAATGGGGCCTCCCGCTGCTGCCGTCGCACCGCCACCACACAATTTTTGTTCTCATCCTGAGGTGACGTTCTTAACCCGAGGTACTACTTCTGGGTTAGCGGAGTCTGTAACCTGAAGAGTTTGTAACCCGAAGTGTTTGTAACCCGAGGTACCACTGTATTCCACACAAAGGCGGGGGCCTAGGGGGAGAAAGTGTGGGATGTATCATCACTGAAGCAGTCAAGTACAACATTTTCCTGTTGCCTAGAGTGGACACACGAGGGAATGTGGCTCCAGAGAGGGAGGGCTTCCTGTCATACCTGCTCTGGAGCATCCTCCCCTTGTTGTATGGCCAGGTAGATGGGTGTAACGCTAGCAGAGCCTGGAAAAGGGCTAGCCATGCAGCCATCTTCCCTTTTTCCATTCTCACTTTTTGGACTCCACTTCTAGCTCTTAGCCAACAGCACATGGCACATCCTTACAGAGGATGGAAGCCACAAGGTAGAAAGTCTGAGGCGTAGCCCTCTGTCTTTGAGGTCTTTGCTCTCCTACTTTTAAGGAACGCCAGGTTCTGGGAGATGGAGGGTCTGGAATGCTTTCTAATAACAACCTGTCAGCCGAGTGTTGTTCTGGCTCTCCCATGATTTCCCAGCTTTTCCCCTCATCCACCTCTGAGCTGTGACCTCCCTCAAACCCCTGTTGTAAATCTAAACTGTCTTCCTCTTCCTCCTCCCTGGAAGGGTCAAGATGGGGAGGCGGTTTCCACCATTCCTCCTCTGCCTGGTCCCTGACACTTGTGTTCCTCTAGCCAGGATATGTCAGCACTCTGTGCATCTGAATGGTGAGAGCCCTTTTCACAGTTTATTGGTTTATTTAATGACTAGTACTCCAGAATCCTAATCCTGTGGATGAACAGGAAATTAGAAGAGGAACCATGCACTTGTCTGAGCTGTGGCAAACCTGGTCATTGTGACGCAATTGTGCCTGCAGTTAATGACTCAGTGCCATTGTCTTTGACTGCCACTTCTCTCTCCTCTGATCTAGGTCACAAACTGAGAGCTTCCACTGGTCAGAGAGAAGTGGTACAAACAAGACAGCTCCCAAACCTCCCCACCAACCACCAATCCTCTACCCAGAAACCTGGACAACTTTTGTATACAAGCCACAGAAATGAAAGTATCAAGAATCCATTCCGGATAGTTCACATATTCAATTTTCTTTTGTGGAAATTATTCCAGCATGCTAGCTGATTTCTTTCTCCTGCAACTTTTGCTTTTCCCAAACAAGAGAGCTTATTAATTGTGCATTTAACATTGCGCCATTCTGCTTGGTCTCTTTTCCACAACCTTGGATCTGCTCTAAGCGCCTTTGGGTACAAATCTGGTCTCTATTCTGTCTTTCTGCCTGAGCATGCATTTTAATTAGAATAACTTCTGCTCTCTCAGTGCTTGTTAGCATTCTCTTTCGGAAAGCAGGTGTCACTTGTTCTCTCTTTATGTATATCCCCTGACTCATGCCAAAGAGACAATGCTTCCAACAACCACCTTGCCTGGAATTGATCACCACTTTCATCACAAATGTATCTGTCTCTAGCTTAGGGGTTAGCAACTGGCATCTCCTGGGCTGAATCTTGCCCCTGTGCTTGACCCCCACACTCTGTTGTCAACCCTCAAGTGAGCCAAGGATGTGGAAGCGTGCAGTGATAGGAAATGGCCTCCTGAACTGCCAGCCCCTCAGCCTCCCTCATGACAACCTCTAGTTTTTGGTGTGTGGTTTTTTTTGGAAAGTATTTTTATTAAAGATTTCTTGGTTTACAAAAGTATGTGCAATGTCTCTTTTTCAAGTTACATTTTCTACAGATCAGTTTCATTTGTTGAGACATTAGTGTTACATTAGGAAGAAAAGGGGGGAAGAGGTGGAGGGAGAATGGTGAGTGAGAGTGGGGTTGGGCGGCGATGTTTCTATTTTACTTAATGTATATTTTGTGTCAGCGTCACTTGTGCAGATTCTCTTTGCTATTCGCTTGTGTTCCTTTGGCGTTGAGAAAGGTTGGGGGTTGGCTTAGGGTGTGGTTGTTCATTTGTGACTGGCTGTGGTGAACTTTGTTTTCATGTGTGAGTGGGGTGGATGGATGTTTTGGATCAGGTTAGCTATATTGATTCGTATGCTGTTGGCAGATTCTTGTCGTTGTCTTGTTGGGCTGTGTACATGATAAAGGGAAGCCATCCCGGGGTGAAGGTGTCTTCTTCTATTTGTCCCCATGTCAGTTTCAGTTTATTGGTCAGTTTTTCTAATAAGGCTGTTTCCCATACTCTTTGACACCATTGGTCCATGCTTACTCCTGACAGGTCTCTCCAGTGTCTGGTTATGTTGTTTCTGGTTGCTGAGAGTAGGTAAGTTATGAGTTCTTTGTGATGTGAGTGGGTACTATTGTCTTGGAAGATGTTTAGTAGGGCCAGTTCTGGGGTTATTTCTAATACTTGCTTAGTTATTTTGCATATTTCTGTTGTCCAGAATAGTTGGAATTTTGGATATTCCCACCACATGTGGAAGTATGTGCCTGTGGAGGTGCACCCTCTCCAGCGTTTTGGTGAGGTTCCTGGGCGTATTAGTGCTACTTACCACCTGTAGGTGAGTTTTAGAGTGAGTTCTTTACTTTTCGTTGATATGGATTTAAAGGGGGGTTTAGACCACATTCTGGTCCACTGAGTGGGATTAATCTCATAGCCTATGTTGTCCTCCCATTGTTTTTTCATTAGATCTAGGGGGTTCATGGGGTTTTGGAGTAGTATTTTGTATACTGCGGATGACAACCTCTAGGTGTTGACAACAACCTCTAGTTGTTGACCAAGGCTTTCATGAGTTTGCATGCGAACATGTTCTGCTTCTTTTTTCTTTTAAAAAACATATTCCATTTCTCAAACATTTGCTTTTTCATGTGAGCAATTACCTGAGTCTGTATAACAGCCATTGGCCTAACCTGCTTGCAAACTTTTTGACAAAGGATGGAATTCAATGTTGCACTATAATCATAGAATCGTAGAGTTGGAAGGGACCCTCAGGGGTCATCTAGTTCAACCCGCTGCAATGCAGGAATCTCAGCTAAAGCATCCCTGACAGACGGCCATCCAACCTTAAAAATTTCCAAGGAAGGAGAGTCTGTTCCACTGTCAAACAGGATCATCTCTGGAAGCATTTCAGCTTGCCAGAGGGTCATTCCACGTCAGTTCAACGTGGTCATGTCACCCACCGTCTTTGATTTTGATGAAACTTGGTGTACACCCTTCCCTTATGGTTGAAAGAAACCCCCTTAAATTTCCCCCCTCTATCTCAAACGGTTTTAATTTCATAGCACTTCAAAGTTTCGTGAAATCTGCATTTCTGTCCCTCTTGAGATCCTTGGCCTTGTGTACATTCTCCCCCCCCCCCCCCTAACCAATGATCAGATCTCTTTGAAATTTTACACAGAGCTCAGTAGCATGATGAGGATTTCAGGAAAAAATACACCAGCACTCAAAAGATTTTATAAATGCCTAAAAAAATTTATAAATGTAGGGTTTTTTGGTGCAAAAACTAGGTTTAGAAAACCTCAAATTTCAGCATGTGGGCATGATGGAATCATTTTCGATGGTGAAAGTTATTGCAAAGACATGCACTTTCTCGAAAAAGAATGAAATTTATGGGGGTTTTATGTCTTGTAACAAATTTTTGCATTTTTGGGACATCGTGGGGAAAAAATGGTTACTGGGTACAACTTTCCTACAATCCATAGTGTGATAGAAAGAATTAATGAAACCTTTGTTTTTTTTGCGTTGATTTGATGTGGAATGACCCCAGAGAGAACAATCACTCCCTCCTCTTCACCTGCCACACACCCTTCTGGAGGTTCTCTCCATTTCCCCAGAGCCAATTGCAAGGGTGGGGGGTAGGGATGCTGAAAGCCCCATTGCTAGGGCTGCCATACGTCTGGGTTTTGCTCTGAGAATCGCTCAGCCAAATGGCGTCCAGGTGGATTTTTTTGTTCCCCCAAAAAAGCTCAACAACTACGTGCACATTTTCACTTTGGGGAATATGGCAACCCTACCCATAGCATAAGCTGATGAGGCTCCTTTGGTGAATCCTGCCCACATTATTGAAATGGAATGATCTGTGATCTACAGTAGCTACTAGACTGCAGTGTGTTTCAAGGTGACAGTACACTTCTGTATAAAATGCATAAAATGGCACTTTTCTTTACTTAATGTGATTTCATGGTTTCACTGGCAGATACTGTGGAATTTAGAAATTGTACTAGATGCATGTGGGGGCCAGGATTTTGGTGACAATGAAAATAATGTGGTTATGATATCAAATAAAATGCATTTTCTAGGCTATAGGAAAAGGCAAATTTTGAAGCAAATGTTTCTAAAATCTTTGGGTGGGGAATGACACAAGACTCTCTTGCAGAGGTCAGCAACCTAAGGCCCATGGGCCAGAAGCAGCCCATGAGGATCGTTTAACCAGCCCACGAGCCACTCCTGAACTGAGCTACCCACTCAGCGAGTCCCCGCACACTGTGCTAAACCAGTGCAGCGTGGCGCGGGGACTCTCTTCCGCGGCTCTGGAAATCGCTTCTGCGCATGCCCAGATGCCAGAAATCACTTCTGCGCATGTCTGTGGTTTCGGAAATCGCTTCTGCGCATGCCTAGACTTCGAACATTGCTTCTGCACAGGTGTGATTTGTGGCGTCTGGGCATTCGCAGAAGTGCTTTCTGGTGCCGCAGACATGCGTAGATGCAATTTCTGGCAGCGCTGGTCCAGTCCATGGAGGATCTCTGCGGAAGTGATCTGGCCCATGCCTGGTAAGCCTTGCCAACCCGTGCTCTCTCACTACCAAGAGCAGCTCTGACTTCAGGTAAACGGGCCAACTGTCCCTCAGGCTACTTGTCTCGGGGTGCATTGTGTGAAAGACGCACGAAACCCCTCTGGAAAAACTTAACCAAGCTGAGTTAAATTGTTTCAGATTTTCTCTAAAATTCCTGTAGACATTTCACCTTCAGTTTTGTATAAAACAGTCACTTTGGGAGAAATCCAATGGCACCAAATAGACCATTCATAGGCAGCCAGGCAAGGGGCTGTTTCAAACGAAAGGTCTAGGTTTTTATTTCACATTTTTATTCCACAGTGCTCAGGCCACACAAGGCTCTTGCAGCGATTTACAGTAACATGATTCAGTCTACACGGGGAGTGCATTTATTTACTTGGTCTGCTGAAGCCTTATGTGAACGGCACCAGATTGCAGAGAGATGCCATCGCAGCAGAATAGCTCATTTGTCGATCAGAAACACGTAACCACAGTGAAATGCTGGTCTTCAGTTCAAGGAGTAGCACAGCCCTTTACTCTCTTGCTGTAATGTGTATGGGTTGCTCGTGCGTAAGTTGCCGCCTCTCCAGGCTTTGTTGGCTTGCTAAACCTTTCAGTCTGGACAGCCCTTCACTTCGTGGCTGCCTCAGTCGCTAGCAGAATCCGTCAGTGGGCGTTTCTTAAATCTTTTCCAATATAAAAGTTGTTTGACACCCAGTCTCCTCCTACTCTCTCTGCGCGGAAGTCTTCTGCGCAGGGTGGGCGTGGGTAGCGGAGGACCCGTGCTCTCCCCGCTGGTGTCCGGTGAAGAGTCCTGGGGCCCTCTTGCCGATTCCCCCATCAGCCCCTCTATATCCCTGGTGTTGCGCTGATTTGCTTCCCCATCTGCGGAGCTGCCTCTCTCCCTGCTGGGCCCTTCTCCAGCATCATTTGAGAGCCTTCCCTCCGTCTCTAGCTCCGATGTCAGTTCCCTGACACTTGCCTTCCCCATCTTGCCAGCGGGCGGTTCTGAAAGTATGATTTGAGTTAAATTGTAATGGGAAGCCACCCCCCTTGGAGATTCCCAGACTGAAAGGCTCTCGTCATCATCTACCCATTTCTATTATCATTTTTTGCTTAATGCACTTAAACCAATTTTAAATTTATTTTAATTCCAAAATAAATTTATTACCACAGCTGTGAAAATAAAAACTAATTTGTCATGCTCCAATACATTTCCATGACCTTTTCAAATACATTGATTGCCACCACTGCCCAATGATTTTTTTTAAAACATGCAAACAAATACAAATGTGACGTTTCTCCACCCATAACCAGTAATTTCCATTTGAACTGATGTGTTCCATTTTTATTTCGCCAAGTGGAAAATTGATTATCTCTCCCCCCCCCCCGCGACTGACATTTTCCCTAGCTGTATTTTAGATAAAACAGGATACCTGTTCACTTGAGGTCAGCCATTGAAACCTCTAAACATTTGTTGCATAGAAATGTAGTTTGATAGATGAATGACGTGCAGAAAGCAGCAAAACACACTTTTTTTAAAAAAAATCCAACTCCAACGTTGCTGTCTCCCTGTTCATTTTTCACTACGCTTATACTGACAATCACTTTTTTAAAACAAAAACAAAAAACCCATTTCTTTCTTTACTTGTAACAAGAACACAAACTGGATCGTGCTACACTGATGCCAACCACAGTCTCAGAGTCCACCTTCGCTTTGACTCCATGGGGACTTTATGTGAAGAACAGGACTGGGGCTGTGCAGAAACCTTTCATAGAATCATAGAATCCTAGAGTTGGAAGAGACCACAAGGGCCATCGAGTCCAACCCCCTGCCAAGCAGGAAACACCACCAGAGCACTCCTGACATATGGTTGTCAAGCCTCTGCTTAAAGACCTCCAAAGTAGGAGACTCCACCACACTACATAATCATGTTACTAAGGACCCTGAAGAGCATGCTGTCACATTCAAGATGCCCGAATTCCCCCTCAAAACCCTTTGCCTGTCTCCCTCAGAGACACTCCCCCCCTCATGTTGTGCTTGGACCCCTGGCCCAACCCCAGACTCACCCAAACCCCTTAGGACAAGACCTGGCAAGAATGCATTCTGTGGAGGAGTGCTTGCCTGGCAAGTAATTGAAAATATATTATTTTTATTCCAAATGCCACCAGAGCTTTATTAAAACATGCTGCTATTTTGATAAGTCACTGTTGTTCAGGCCACATTTTTCATTTGAAATTGTGTTGATCAGAATTTGTTGTGCTGCATATCTTTTGTCAGCAGCCCCGAGGTTGCTTTTTTTGAAGGAAAAAAAAGGAATTGCATTGAAAAATAAACGGATAAAATAGAAGCAAACGAATGAATTCATTTCTTGATATTCATTTCCCTCGCAGCTTTGAACTGAATGCATCAAATAACTTTAGTCTCCTGAGAGAGTAGTCCAATCTCTCAATCTCTCAGAGACGAAACACTAATAATTATTCTCTACAGTAACCTTGCTGAGGCGCAGATGGTTGGTATTTGTAGTTATTTACAGCAGCACAGGCCACAGGAACCAAGAAACAAGGGCTTTGTTTCCCAGCAGAAAGGGGAAGGCACCAATCTGAGCACTTAGCTGCTCGGCTACTTCCCGGCTGGGGGAGCACAGCCACCACGCCTGCAGTTTGGCACCATCATTAAGAACTATGTTCTTTCTTGCTGCCTACCTCACCCAAGGGAGTCTGCCAAGCCTTTAAGCACAGTTACAGGATCAGATTCCTATAGGAGTTGTATTGCATACTTATAATGGAATTATTTCACTTCAATACACGTACTACCGCAGTTCATGGCGGGGGGGAGGAAGAGATGTGAAGGGACAGGAAGAGTCTGATGGGGGTTGCTGAGAAGCCTTATTTTAGATAATTACCGAATGTGTCTGCCCTCAGAAGACTTGCTTTGTCAGGAGCCTAATCGCTGTTTCTAACTTGTATACCTTGCTAGTTCCCCCATGGCTGATGTTATGACAGCAGCTGCATGGCTGTACAGATCATGCCATATGGCTAAGTCACAAAAGGGATGGGGAGCCTACCTAAATGCAAGTGTTCATCCGATTCTATTTTTATTCATTTTCAGCAGCAGCAACAAACCTGAAAGAACACTGGAACAGTGTCTTGCAGCTGAATATAGTTGTGGAGATTGACAGTGGTTTTCTAACAGACCTGATGTCATGAAACTGCCCTGCAAGTTAAGAGGAGGCACCCAAGTTGCCAACAGAGAAGATGTGGCTTAGGAGGCACCACACAGACCTGATGATCCAGCAGCACACATCTGGAGAGGAGTTGACCAGGGAGCACAACCAGACACAAATCAAGGGTCCAGCTGGAGCTCCCTCAGCAGTCAGCCCCACCACCTGCCATGACCCTACGTTTACTCAGTCCTTCTTGCCTGAGCAGCTGCAAAGAAACCAACAGAGCACTGGATGAGTGCCATGTTCAGACTTTTGGGCATTGAATTACAAGAGGATCTGTCCTGGAGGGTCAACACAAGGGGGCTTGTGAAGAAGGCGCAGCAGAGACTGTACTTTTTGAGAATACTAAGGAAAAACCATCTTCCGCAGAAACTGCTGCTTGCCTTCTATCACTGTGCCATTGAGAGCGTGCTTACTTATGGCTTATGTGTGTGGTACGGAAGCTGTACTATCCAGGACAGGATGGGGTTGTGCAGGGTTGTTAAGGCAGCAGAGAGCATTGTTGGCTGCCCACTCTCCACCTTAGAGCAGATTTATGCCACAAGGTGCCATAGGAAGGCACTGGACATAGTAAAAGATCCATCGCATCCTGGTCACTGTCTCTTCGAGCTCTTGCCGTCGGGACGGAGATACAGGACAATGAAGACAAGAACGAGCCGTCTTAAGAACAGCTTCTTCTCCAGAGCGATCTCGGCCCTGAATGGGAAGCCCGGACTTTGAAAGTCATCTAATCTCCCTTGCTGTATTATACTGTATTGTTTAATTAGTGTTTTTATGGAGCAGCCAAGTAATTTCGTTGTCCCCGAAGGGGGCAATGACAATAAAGATATTATTATTATTATTATTATTATTATTATTATTATTATTATTATTATTATTATTATTATTATGTTCTAAGCTAGATGTCAGGAGTCCAGTCCCCAGCTTGAGTGAGCATAGTTAATTAAAAAGGATGATTTATTGTCAAAAGAAACAGATATATCTGGACGGCTTTAACACAGCCTCCACCACCATCATCAATCAATCAATCAATCAATCAATCAATCAATCAATATGACCCTTCTGGAGACTGCTTCCGGTGTGACCAGAAGCAACTGAACTTTTGCTTCACACATCTTTTGTTTTGCTTCCTATCTTGAAGTCTTCCCATTTGTCGAGACCTTGGACTGAGTGGGTCAGCTCCCTCCTCCTCCCCATTCCCTGAGAAGCTGTCTCTTAACTCTTTCCTGCCTGTTTGTGCTTCTGGCGAGCTTTGACCGCGTTCTAGCTTGCTCCCCGCCATTCCCTTATCAGCCGGCATTCCAAGGGGCGGGGGAATTGGCACTAGTCAATGCTCATCCTGCGTGGCAGTTAACCCTCCCTGTTCTTGGCTGCTTTCTTCAGTTGGCAACAACCTTTCCCTGGGAGCTGGCTCATTCATGACACTAGAGCATTTACAATTTAAAGAGGTGAGCCTTACTAAAGGGAGACAGGGGTCACTTCATACATCAGAGCCTGGTCACCTTGGCTCTGGAAGTTGTCAAAGCACACTGTCAGTCGAAGATCTGGCAAACGTTCTGGAGCTTATATCCTGCAAATGTTTCCCTTGAGGGTTTTTTTTCTGCACCACCATCCCATTTTTATCCAGCTAAAATTTCCATTGCCTGAAACTTTCTCCCTGTCCTGTCCAACTCTGGTCTGTCCCACAGGCCCCCCAAAACACAACAGATGTAAGAGGTTCGACAGAAGCATCCCATCCCATGATGTACATAGTATATCACTTTTCCCTCTGTTCCCTCTGGTGCAACAGGTTTTGGGAGGTTTTTGAAATCCAAAAGCATGCAAAATTTACCAGAATTAAAAGCAAAAGGAATGTATGCCTCACGGGTTGTATCCTTTCCTCAAGAAAGAAAAAGAAAAATCCTTAACTTTCCTAAAAAGAAAAAGTTATTAGTCTGTGAAACAAAAAAAAAAAAGGAAAGTTACCCTGCCCACTCACACATACAAAGAGACAGCAAGAAGAAAACAAATAAATTCTTCCAATTTTCAAGTTTTTTCACCTAGCAATCTGGAGGTACTTCTTATTCACTGCAGGCAACCACGCACTGAGTCTATGCAAGCCTGCTGTCCACACTGACATCACTTGGGAAAAGGAGGCAGGTGTGGTTTAACTTGATGCTACTGTACCAAACACTAGGGGAGTCACAGGCAGGAAAACAGGTCTACTTCCCTTAGTATCGCAAGATTGCCATGACAGTGCTTGGACTAAAATTGTCAACCAAAAGCTTTACTTTTCTGGTTTATTACCACAACAGTTATTAACAGTGGGCTTCAGTAAAGCAAACAATTTAATTAGACAGTGCCTATATGATATGGAGTGACAGAACAATTTGGCCACAATAAGGAAATGTTGTCCATAGTTATGATTATTTTCCACCTAGGCATTTTGACACTTTGGCACTCTATTTGCAAAATTTAACAATCCCCAAATAGTGACAAGCTTTCGCTTTTGCAAGATTGAATATGCTGTACAGTGGTGCCCCACAAGACGAATGTCTCGCAAGATGGAAAACTCGCTAGACGAAAGAGTTTTCCGTTTTGGAGGTGCTTCGCAAAACGAATCTCCTATGGGCTTGCTTCACAAGACGAAAATGTCTTGCGAGGTCCTGCGGGTTTTTTCCCTTTCCCCCCCTTTTTCTAAGCCACTAAGCCGCTTATCAGCTGATCCGATAAGCTGATACGCTGCTAAAAGCCGCTAATAGCGCTAATCCGCTAATCCGTCAATGGGCTTGCTTCGCAAGACGAAAAAACCGATAGACGAAGAGAATCACAGAACGGATTCTTTTCGTCTTGCGAGGCACCACTGTACGTACTTGAGGGTCGATTTCAAAAAATTCCACTGGAAAAACAGTTATGTCCCTGTGGAGGGGGCAGTATTGAGTCAGTGGCTCATGTGCTTTTCTGGCTTGCTTTATAAAGATTTGAGGAGTGAGGCTATTACCCCTCTACTATTGTCCATGTCGACTGACTCAACCAATACTACTGTGTCCTTTCTTTTAGCAGATCAAGATGATCATGTGACAGCAAAAACTGCAAGGTTTTTAGCGGGGGCAATTAGAATAAGATCTATTATTGGATTATTGGTGTAAACCTCCAAAATGTACTTTGTATAGTTAAGTTTTTATCTCTATCTTCAGTACGTTTTATTTTATTTTATTGTTATGGCTAGTGGCTGATGCAAATAAAGATTCTTCTGATTCTGATTCTCACTTGCAGTGGCATATGCTAAGCAAGGTGAACTGGGCAAGACCTACGCTATATAGGAAATGGAGAGAAAAGAAGTGAAAACACCAATAATGGCAAACTGAAGACATCACAATGTAGAGTAAGTGGAAGATCTAATTGATCTTCAGAGTCGTTCCTTGCAGGTTTTACTCACATTGTACAGCACTGTAGTCCATCCTTCCATGGTGATGCACTGGAAGACAGTCAACACAGCAAAGAGGATGTTGTCAAACTGGGTGATCCCGTCGTTGGGACCAATCCACTCTCTGCACTCATAACCTGCAGGGCATCCCTGCACCCCACAGGGATGAGGCGGGTCCAACTCTTGTAATTCACCTGAAATCACACACAGGTTAAACCAATAGGACACAGGTGAATCAATGGAAAGAAAAAGGAATGCCCCCAAGAGCAGGGGAGACCCACAGTATTGTATAACCTTTATTGCAACCAACCAAATGAATGAATGGATTTTATTATTACGGTCACAGACCAGTTCCGGCTCACTTACAATATCAGGAAAATCATAAAACACAACAGGAATACATTGAATTGCAATTGGGTATAACAGAGACAATACAGATATAGCGGCAGTTAAAAATATATATTAAATCTTGATCACTAAAATATAACCTAAAATTGTTATTTAAAAGCTTAATCATTTTCTTAGCATAGCTTGTTCCCTACGTTTTATGGCAGTCACACAGAATTTGGCCACCCTTAGCGTGATCTCTAGATCCTTGCCCTCTACCAGGCGTTTTAGACATTGAAGTTTGGACCCATTTGGAGATTTTTGTATAACAGAAGTGATAAATACCGAGCATATATCCCTGTAGAAATGGCAGCGTAACAAGACATAAGAGAGTTTCTACCTCCATCGAGCTCGTTCGTGGGCAGACTCGTTCCACGTATGGTTTACCCTCGAATCTGCCCTGCAATAAGGCAGATGGCAGCATGTTGAATCTAGCGAGGGTATTTGGGTATTTGTAATTTTGACAAATAATTTGCTGGGGTAAATCCTCTCCCATTATCTTTTATTGGTGGGTGTTTATTCATCTCGCTCACGTGGCATTGCAGTTCCACATCCAACCCAAATGTTACAGTGCTGTGGGCAAACTTCTGAGTTCTCCAGAACTCTTCATCTGTCAAGATACAGAATGAAACAACAAAAAGGAAGGGGCCATCACACACACACACACACACACACACACACACCTCTTGTTTCACTGGACAACTGATGAAAAGTTATAGGGAATTAAAAAAAAACTTGCTCACTGCTCTGTGACCTTTGGTTTGCCCCATAAAAAGGTTGTGACGTTGTAGCTTTCCTGCAGCAAGAATTTCTATGGGAGCACAGTGGATCTCTGTGTGGTTAGCACACATGGATACACACTGCATCCTCTCTCTGTAGGAGGCGGGGCCTCCCCAGCACCAGAATTTTGCCCTCATTGTGTGTTATCCCCAACTGCAATGCAGTCTTGGGGTGGGTGGGTTAAAACTGCTCAATTGCACCTAGAGACTTCCAGTTCCTTATGGGAGGGACTAAGTATTGACCCTCCTCACATGGTCTCACCATTGTGTTCCAGTTACTTTCCCCAAAGAACTCAGTGGGTGCAACTGAGAGCTGAGCCAACAACTATCCAACTAGCTTCACCCAACATCTCCTTGGGTTCAGGTTCTTTGCCACATTCGAGCGGGGCACTAGAGTGTTGCAAATTCTATATTACACACACGCACCCTGCACAAAATGTGGGGATTCAGCAGAGTAAGTGATTTATGAATCTATGCATTTAAAATATCCATTCTCATAACCCCCTTGCCTTAGAAACCCAAAACCTTACAACCACAGCTGCCATCTGGCAGTGATTTGGTTTTCAACAGTATTCTGGTTTCCACTGTGTGGTGCTGGGTGGGGAAGTGTTACAACAACTCAGAATCTTTCCATTTCTCCCCCACCCTCTCATCACAAAATGATTCAGTTAGTGTTTGTGTCCTGAAGTTATCAGGGCTGCCTTGCAAATATCCATGCACCTCGCTGCAAAACACCTACAACTCCCAAAGCAAAATCCTCTCCTCTTGTAGTCGTTTTTGGTGTTGGGAAATCTGGCATAAAACTCCAAACTGTGTGTGCATGCGTATGTTTTAGGGTGAGGTCAGCAAAGAGTAAGGACATTTCCATGAGGATTTCAATTTGATGAACTTTTATTTGGCTTTGCTCTAGTTATCTCCCACTTGCCCTACTGCAATGCACTCTACATGGGGCTACCTTTGAAGGTGATCAGAAAACTACAACTAACACAGAATGCAGCAGCTAGACTGGTGACTGGGAGTGGCCGCGTGGACCACATAACACTGGTCTTGAAAGACCTACATTGGCTCCCAGTACATTTCCAAGCACAACTCAAAGTGTTGATGCTGACCTTTAAAGCCCTAAATGGCCTTGGTCCTGTATACCTGAAGGAGCATCTCCACCCCCATTGTTCAGCCCGGATACTGAGATCCAGCTCCAAGGGCCTTCTGGCAGTTCCCTCCCTGCGAGAAGTGAGGTTACAGGGAACCAGGCAGAGGGCCTTCTCAGTAGTGGCGCCCACCCTGGGGAACACCCTCCCATCAGATGTCAAGGAAATAAACAACTATCTTACTTTTAGTAGACATTTGAAGGCAGCCCTTAGGGAAGTTTAAATGTTTAATGTTTTATCGTATTTTTAATATTCTGTTGGGAGCTGTCCACAGTGGCTGGGGAAACTGAGCCAGATGGGTGGGGTATAAGTAATAAGTTGTTATATTTCAAGACCAGGGAGAAGAGTTGGTGAAAGAAGACTGGAAGAAATTTTTTTTTTTAAATGCATTTTTATTAAAGTTATACACAAAAAACAGACATATATGAAAATACAGAGAAAAAATTACAAAAAAAGAAAAAAAAGAAAAACCACACATCCGGAAAAAAAAACAACAACACACAATCTGAACTTCCCTCCATCCTTTTGATAAGTATCAAATATCTCCTTCCATTACGTATTTGATTTTCAATCTATAGTCTTAAATTCACTCGCTGGTCGTATTGTTCTAACCCCGTCAATTCACTTTAAGCATTTATTCCAATATATTTCCAAAATTTACTCCAATTTTTCAGAAATTTCTGTTCATCCTGATCTCTTATTTTACATGTTAGTTTGTCAAGCTCAGCATAGTTTACCATTCTAATCTGCCAGTCCTTTATGTTGGGGATGGTTTCCACTTTCCAATATTGTGCCAACATAATTCTCGCTGCCGTGGTGGCGTAGAGGAATATCGTCCTATCTTCCTTTTTAATTTCTTTATCCATCATTCCCAACAGGAAGGCTTCAGGCCTTTTGGGAAAGGTATACTTAAATATTTTTTTAAGTTCATTATAAATTAATTCCCAAAAGCCTTTCACCCTTTTTACATGTCCACCATAAATGATATAGGTCACCCTCCACCTCGCCACATTTCCAGCATCTCTTATCTTTTAATCTATACATTTTGGCCAATTTCACAGGAGTGTGGTACCATCTATATAGCATTTTCCAGATGTTTTCTCTCAATGCCATACATGCTGTGAACTTTATGTTACAATTCCAAGCTTCTATCCACCTTTCAAAATCAATATTATAACCAAAGTCAATTGCCCATTTAATCATTGCCTCCTTCACCTCCTCATCTTTTGTGTACCACTCTAGTAATATATCATAAATTCTAGACAGGGTTTTATTATTGCCTTCTATTACTTCTATATTAAATTTTGATTTTTTATCATCAAAACCCGCCTTCCTCTTATCCTCTTTTAACAAATCATTCACCTGGTGGTATTGCAGCCAACCAGTGAATAAATTTTTTATTTCTTCATAAGGTCTGAGTTTGGGCCCTTGGTCAGTTTTTCTTAACATTTCTTCATAGGTGGCGTTTATCTCCTCCATATTTATTTTCTTAATCGTTAAGACCTCTATTGGTGAAATCCACCATGGGGTTTTTCTTTCAAGGAGGTTTTTGTTCCTTTCCCATGCTTGATATAATGGTCCCCTAAAAATATGGTCTAAGAAACTCTTGTGAACTTTTACTTTCCCATACCAAAGGTACGAATGCCATCCGTACCAATTATTAAAGCCTTCCAGATCTAGTAGCTCTCTATTCTCCAGTTTTATCCAATCTTTTACCCAATATATACAGGCCGCTTCATAGTATAAGCTTAGAAGAAGAAATTTAAAGACTATTTAAGAAATATTGTAAAATTAATGAATGTTAGAAGGATGTTGGATAGAAATTAAGGGGTTTCCAGCTGTAATGCTTTAGGAGATACGAAAAAACCGGTTTATAAATGGGTAAAAGCTTAATGGTAAGGATTTGCTGAATTAACAAATTGAAGTGGAATACAAAGAAGGGAGGTATGAGGAGGTCTGGGGAAATAAGTGTAAGGAATATATGTTATGGAAAATTATTTGTTTTTTAACTGTTTTTATGTTGTATTTTGTATTTTGTTTCTTTTTTATTATTTTTTCATTGTTAAATTTTAAAAACTTTAATAAATATCTTTTTTTTAAAAAAAGTAATAAGTTATTTTTTATTATTATCGCGAGCAATGTTTCTGTTGTTATCTTCCTTGAGCCTTTTGGGGTGGAGGTCTGGGGAAGGGGCGCTAGCTCCTGGGGGCCAAGCCCTTTTGCCCCCCGGCAACATTTTTGGGGTGGGGGCCACATCCCCACCCCCAATGTCCAAAAAGCAGAGAGGCAATCATCGTGCGACTCCAGGGGCCAACTCCTTCACCTCCTCCTCCTGTGGTAGGAAAGGAAAATCGAAGCAGCCTCCCGCCAGCAATGGCACCAAGATGCAACTAGAGGAGGAGCCACATGCCGTAGGGTGAATCGGTGCCTTGGTGGCCACCCTGGAAGGCCCTGATGACTTCCTGTGTTTGCCATGGTGGCACCTGAGAAGTCAAAGGCTAGAACTAAGCTGGAAAAGTAGAGGGGATATGGGACGTTCCTCACCTGAATTGTTTACGTAGCAAGCCCGGTGAAGCTTTCCACTGTAGAACTCCAGGCCAATGATGGCAAACATCAGGATGGCGAAGAAGAGGAGGAGACCGATCTGCAGGAGAGGCACCATT